>NC_081572.1:11091593-11235361 GCF_022355385.1 Mustela nigripes
ATTCAAGAGCATGGAATGGTCTTCCATCTTTTTGTGTCTTCTTCAGTTTCTTTCATGAGTGCTCTGTAGTTCCTCAAGTATAGTTCCTTTACCTCTTTGGTTAGGTTTATTCCCAGGTATCTTATGGTTCTTGGTGCTATAGTAAATGGACACACAAACAGACAATCATATAAAAAAATGGGCAGAAGATATGACCAGACACTTCTCCAATGAAGACATAAAAATGAAAAAATGTTCGTCATCACTAGCCATCAGGGAGATTCAAATTAAAACCACATTGAGATACCACCTTACACCAGTTAGAATGGCCAAAATTAGCAAGACAGGGAACAACATGTGTTGGAGAGGATGTGGAGAAAGGGGAACCCTCTTCCACTGTTGGTGGGAATGCAAGTTGGTGCAGCCACTTTGGAAAACAGTGTGGAGATTCCTTAAGAAATTAAAAATAGAGCTTCCCTATGACTCTGCAATTGCACTACTGGGTTTACCCCAAAGATACAGATGTAGTGAAAAGAAGGGCCATCTGTACCCCAATGTTCATAGCAGCAATGGCCACGGTCACCTAACTGTGGAAAGAACCAAGATGCCCTTCAACGGACAAATGGATAAGGAAGATGTGGTCCATATACACTATGGAGTATTATGCCTCCATCAGAAAGGATGAATACTCAACTTTTGTAGCAACATGGATGGGACTCGAAGAGATTATGCTGAGTGAAATAAGTCAAGCTGAGAGAGTCAATTATCATATGGTTTCACTTATTTGTGGAGCATAACAAATAGCATGGAGGACAAGGGGAGATGGAGAGGAGAAGGGAGTTGAGGGAAATTGGAAGGGGCGGTGAACCAGGAGAGACTATGAACTCTGAAAAACAATCTGAGGGTTTTGAAGGGGCGGGGGCGTGGGAGGTTGGGGGAACCAGGTGGTGGGTATAAGAGAGGGCACAGATTGCATGGAGCACCGGGTGTGGTACAAAAACAATGAACATTGTTACGCTGAAAAGAAATAAAAAAAAGTTTAAAAAAGAAAAGAAAAGAAAAGTAGTTTGGTTTTGATAATTCGGAAACTGCAAATCTGTCTAATCCTGACTGGGTGACAGTTACATATGAGAATCTATTATTTTCGGCCCAGAAACAGAAGCACGAGTATGTGAGCATATTGTAGGTGATGTGGCATTTTTTAAAGTGAGGAGAAGGGACGCCTGGGTGGCTCAGTTGGTTAAGCAGCTGCCTTCGGCTCAGGTCATGATCCCAGTGTCCTGGGATCGAGTCCCACATCGGGCTCCTTGCTTGGCGGGGAGCCTGCTTCTCCCTCTGCCTCTACCTGCCATTCTGTCTGCCTGTGCTTGCTCTCTCCCCTCTCTCTCTGATAAATAAATAAAATCTTTAAGAAAAAATAAAAAAAAATAAAGTGAGGAGAAAAAGAAACAGTATTTAATAATTGTGTCAAGATTTTCTGTTTTGAAAAAACCAGTTAGATCCCTCCCTCATGCCATACACAAAAACAAATTCCAGATAGATTACATACCGAAAGATAAACCACAAAACCACAAAAGCATTAGGAGAAAAAAAAAAACAGAAATATATTTTTATTGATTTGTGGCTAAGAAAGCCTGCCTAAGCAAGATATAAGACTGAGAAGGTGTAAATGAACAGATCTGATAGATCTGACAACACAACAATAGAAAATCTATACTACAAACGACACCAAAAACAAGGTTAAAAACAAACAGACCGATAGTGGCTGGAAGAAAATATTTTCGGCTGTTACAGTAGATAAAGAAATAATATCAAATATAGAGTTACTGCAAATCAATAAGAAATGGGCAAACATCTCAATAGGAAACAAACAAAACTGCGTGAAGGGTAAAAACAGACTATAGGAAAAGAAACACAAATCATGAACAAACACGAAAATACGCTACACCTCATTTAAACTCTAAAGAGATCAAAATTATTACAGCAAATATTTATCAGATGTTGATAATATGCACTGTTCGTACGAAAGCAAGACCAAACACACTCTCATACTGTTGCTATGGTTGTAAACCCTTAAATAGTAATTAATTGGTGAATTAATTAATTAGTTGGTTAGTTAATTAGTTAATTAATTATCCCATATACCTGGAATCCAAAATTCCATTTCTTTTTTTTTTAAGATTTTATTTATTTATTTGACAGAGATCACAAGTAGGCAGAGAGGCAAGCAGAGAGAGGGGGAAGCAGGCTTCCTGCTGAGCAGAGAGCCCGATTCGGGGCTTGATCCCAGGACCCTGAGATCGTGACCTGAGCCAAAGGCAGAGGCTTAACCCTCTCAGCCACCCAGGCACCCCCAAATTCCATTTCTAAGAATCTATCCTCAGAAAATACCAGAAACCGTACTACAAAGATGTGTGTAGGAAGAAGAAGGGGAAAAAAAGGTTCACTGCAAAGTTGTTTATACTGGTGAAAAAATTAGAAACATCTTCAAGTAAAACGCTTGGTCAAAGGGTAGGAAAGTTTTCGAGTTTCCCTTCTCTCTGGTCTAATTCAAAATACTCAATACATTTTCTAAGTAGGATTTAGGATAAAATAAGTTAAACAGCCCTAGAACTATTTGTTCAATATTATAATCCTGAAGCTGCCCCCTAAGCTTAACTCAGGGCAGGACCCATACGCCAAGCTCTCACCCAATAGCATTATGGACCGAACAAACCTTGCCAAGCTCGAACAGACACCAAGTTCTGCTGAAATAAATGTCTGGAGCTATGGAGAGGGTGAAACTCTTAAAAGGACCCTGCCTTGTCTAGTGAACATGACATTAGGCCAGGAATGCCGGGACCTGAGTGAAATTGCACCCCAATTCACATCACCTTGGACAAGTTTCCAAGGTGACCTCCCCTGAGTGCCACTGAACATGTTTGTGACATGGGGATTATGATGTCCCCCCTTTCCAAAGGACTACCGTGAGGATTCTCAAAATAACTTGAGGAGGTCGAGCTTCAGCTCTGTGTAGACCTGAAATAGTACCAGGAGTGACTATTTCATGAATAAAATGGAAATTAAAAGATACCCCTGACAGCTATTTGCTTACTTCAACAGTTTCTTGGGGTTTTTTAGAAACACGTACCATTTTACCCCCGCCCCAGCATAGAGACATCAGCAGAACCAAGAGTTGGTTCCGTCATTCTGAGCTCTCAGGAAACAGGGCCATGCTTCAGGAAAAGAAACAAATGCTCATTTTGTTTCTTGTCGAATATGGCGCTGGGGTTTTAACATAAATCCAGTCTTCACTTCCTGAGGATGTGGGGCTGATGCTTCACAAAGGGGAGGTCCAGCGTCCCATGCCCCTGTCGCTGTGCCCCTTATCCAGAGTGGCAAACCCTTGGAAGCCATTTTGTGTGATGTGGCCCCAGATGATGGGTCTAGAAAGGGGCAGCTTGCCCAAGCTGGTCCAGTCAGTGTCTCTTCTTGGAACTTGGAAAAGGCCAGCCACTCTGCGGATCAAGGCTGTCGATTTTAACTCTGAAACAGTAGAATGACCTTCTTTATAGTCATTAAAAGTGAGAATTTATATTTCACGGATGCATGTCCTGACTCACAGGGTAAAATTTTTCCATAGAGGTAAGATGAAAATCAATCTGTTAGTATTCCTGGCTTTAGTCTCCCTCCCTCTCTGCTCTGGTCAATTTCTTTGCAATCATGCCTACGAAGAATGGGGTATATTAATTCACAAAACATTAGTCCTTGTCATGAACAATTTCCTCCGCAGTTGTGCAAATTTAAAAAAAAAAAAAAAAAAAGAGTGGAGGGGGCTTTCTCATCCACTCCCCTCACTCTTTACCAGCTGTTGAAATTTTACAACCCAGCAAAACCAGGTTGTGGAGGACAAATTAGTGTGCGGAAGAAGGCCACGGACACATCTCATCCTAGGCCAACAGCCCACTTTGATGCAGTGGAAAACATGGTGTGGCTGTTTCCAGGCCCTTCAGGCAGCCTTTCGTAGCAGCCAAGACAAGAAGCAGAAACTGTAGCCCTTCAGTCAATACAAGAGACAATTCTGAGGACCTGTGTCACCAACACGGAAAGTCCCCAAGCAAGTATTTTTAAAATAACCACTTTCACAGCCAAGTTTATACAGCAATCCACCCACCCACCCGCCCCCATAATTAGCTCAGAAGCCGGCCTGGAGGGTGGGGTGGAAGCATGAAGACAGGACAAAGAGAGAAGTAAGAAAGGAAAGCAGACATCATCGTTTTCTGGGTTGCTGGTGGCTTTCTACTCCTCCTTCTTTCTCTTCTTCAGTTAGAGGTCACTCCAGCAGCCATCAGATAAGGTCTCCATTGTTGTGCTGAAGTTGGCCTGAGTGAGATTCTGATGTTTAAAATATCGGCGGGGAGGGGGGGGGAATAAGTCTGGATAATATTGATAGCTTTTACCACCCACCTTTTTCAAGGGGCATGCTGAGGGTCAGCAAAGGTAACTTGTCCAAGGTCAAATGGTTCTTCTCCCACGTTTATCTAAGTCGGAAGTCCAAGCTTTCTTTGGGCTGTGGTGGACAGGATGTGTCCAAGCCCATGGCCGACTGAGTTATCAGGGTGGATGGCCTTGCTGATTTCCTTCTTGGTTCTAGGCAAGAAGTTATCTCATGAGAAAACCCCGCTCATTCCCTGCTCCTATGCTCCCTTCGGGCTTATGTGCCTTCCCTGGTTTTTTGTCTGCTCCAGACCAGAACCCTGTTCCCGGCCACAGCCCTGAAATCTCTAGGTCATGGCGGGTCAGTGAGAGAGGGAATTTAGGAAGGAGAGCTTTTGGTACCTCTCTTCTGAGACTCAAGGCTGGAAAGGATGCCTGCTGTTGACCTTTGTATAATTTGATTATGTACTTAAAGATTGAAAAGCAAATGGTGAATTTCAGTCCTTCCTGTCTGTCAAAAGTCAACACCCTCAATCTTCCCTCCCACCTTGCCTCGCAAACAGGCATTTCTGAAAGGGAGGACGTGGGCCCTGCCATGGAACAGAATTGATGCATTCGAATTTCCTTTGTTTTGGTAAAAAATCGGAGAACGAAAGTTTATTTCACCCTGAATCCTCCTATCCCAGCTCTACCAGGGTTAGGAATTTGCTACATTTTTCCCATCCTTTTTCTTATCCATCTGCTTTATATACAGTTGTGATGAAGACGTCTACCGAATTTCTTAATCTGCTTTTCTTTTTTTTTAACTTAGCATTCTTTCACAGGCATTTTCTCTGTTGTTCCATGTATTTTTAGAAACATGAATTGAAGGAGAGGCAGATTTAACGGATGTAGCATCATTAGGGCAAACCTTGGCAGGGGTTTCTTTGATACCTTGAATGTAGCTTTCTTCTCTCCAAAGGTCAGTATTGCCCATCATTTGGAGTTGAGTCAAATATTCCCTCTCCCCGCTTCCCGGAAGTCAGGGAATGGGAACAGCACACAACGTTGTACACCCCGTGAGCGAAATGCAAAGCATTATGGAGGACCTATAACGTGCCTGTTCTAATAGAGTTATAATTGCAGTGAGAGGCATCTATAGCTTAAACTAGGAGAGGTGATATGGGCTCTCCAGCCCAGACTAGAGCTGATGCTTGGTTCAACCATTTAGAACTCTAACAGCACCTCTCTCCAATTATTCACATCGCTGTAGATTTTGTCCCCCACTTAATAACAACAGTGATAATTTGGAAACAATCTTATTTCCCACTAAATTTACACTAGTTTACCCTAGAACTCCATGAAAAATTAGGTTCCATATGAACAGTGATTTTTTTTTTTAATGATTCCTACTACTCTATTTCTGTAGCCTCTTCTTCCCATGGTTTACTTAGAAGCACATTTCTGAATATTTTTAATTGATTTTTTTTCTTTTTAAATCAATTTTATTTAGGTATAGTTGCCTCCCATATAATGAACACATTTAATATACAGTCTAGTGAGTTTTGAAAAATGTAGACACTTATGTAACCTCCACCACAATTAAGTTAAAGACCATTTTCTTCAATCGAAAATATTCTCTGTCTCTACCCTCAGCCCCAGACAACTGCTAAACTGCTTTCGGTCACTGCAAGACTAGTGTCCTCTACCAGAGGATTTCACATGAATAAAGTCATAAACCCTTGATCTTCTATCATGCATCATAATGTTCTCAAGACACAGGCATGTTGTTACATGGATCAGTAGCTTGTTTTTTTTTTATCGCTGAAAGAGTATTTTATTGAATGGACATGTCACAATCTGCCCATTCACCAACGAACATCTGGGTTACATCCATGTTTTTGTTCTTATAAATAACATTACAATAAACATCTCTCCGTACAGAGGGTCCCAGACTTATGATGGTTCGACTTACGGTGTTTAGACTTTACCATGGTACAGAAGTGATATGTATTCAATAAAAGCTATACTTTAGATTTTGAATTTGGGTCTTTTCCTAAGTTAGCAATATGAGGTCTGATCTACTCTATGATACTGAGTGGGGACAGTGAGCTGCAGCAACCTATCAACCCAGCAATCAGAAAGGCAAACAACTGATACATGAACAACCATTCTATCCCCCATGCTCATTCTGTTTTTCATTCTCGATACAGTATTCCGTAAGTTACATGAGCTAAAATAGCTTTTATGTTAGATGACTTTGCCCGGCAAGTGTTGTGAGCATGTTTAGGTAGGCCAGGCTAAGCTATGATATTCAGTAAGTTAGGTATCCTTCTCGACTTAATGATATTTTCAACTTACAATGACTTTATTGGGATAGAACTCCATCATAAGTCAGGGAAAATCTCCTGTCCAATCCTTTTTGTGGATGTATGTTTTCGTTTATTTTATGAACATACCTACGAATGAAACTTCTGATTCATATAAAAAAGGTATAAACTTTATAAGAAATTTAATATCTAAAATATATAAAGAACTTATACAACTCAACACCAAAAAAAAAAAAATAATCTGATTAAAAAATGGGCAGAGGTCCTACACAGACATTATTCCAAAGAAGACATAGAGATGGCCAACAGATACCTGTAAAGATATTCAACATCACTAGTCATCAGGGAAATGCAAATCAAAACCACAATGAGATGTTACTTTATACCTGTCAGAATGGCTAACATCAAAAACACAAGAAATAAGGATTAGCAAGGATGTGGAGAAAAAGGAATCCTGTGGACTCTTTGGTAGGGATGTGAGTTGGTGTAGCCACTATGGAAGACAATATGGAGGCTCCTTGAAAAATTAAAAACAGAATTACTGTGTGATCCAGTAATTCTACTATTGAATATTTATACCCCCAAAACAATAACACTAATTCAGAAAGATCTATGCACCCCTATGTTTATTGTAACATTGTTTATAATAGCCAAGATATGAAAGCACCCCAAGTATCCACCATAGAAGAATGAATATAGAAGATGTGATATATATAAAGAGGGTTATTACTCAACTATAAAAAAAGAATGAGATCTTGCCATTTGCGACAACATGGGTAGGCGTAGAGGGTATAATGCCAAGTAAAATCAGAGAAAGACAAATACCACATGATTTCACTCATATGTGGAATTTAAGACACAAAACAAATGAACAAAGGAAAAAAAAACAATTAAACAGACCCTTTAATACAAATTGGTTGCCAGAAGGGAGGCGGGTGGGGTGAGGAGTGAAAAAGACAAAGGGGAAAAAATTCAATTAAAAAAGAAAAGAAAAAGAGAGAAAGGAAACTGTCCAACTTTTTTTTGAAAGAGTTTCTACAAGTTTACATTCCCAGCAGTGATAAATTAGGTTCTAAATTTTCCACATCCCAGCAACATTTGCTGGTGTTAACCTTTTTAATTTTAGCCATCCTAGTGGTCTTAATTTGCATTTATCTAAGGATGTTTAACATCATTTCATTGCTTTTTTACCATTACAGTATCTCTTATAAAGTATCCATTCAGATCTTTTACCCAATTTCATTGGGTTATTGTCCTTTTATCATTGAGCTATATAGAGTCCTTTATTCTTGACATAAATCATTTGTCATATGTAAGCATTGTCAATATTTTCTCTGAGTCTATGGTCTGCTTTTCATTTTCTTAACATCGTCTTTTGAATTAAATTTTTTAATTTTGATGAAGTCTAATAGATTCATTTATTTTATGATTAGCACACTTTTTTATCCTAAGAAATCTTTGCTTACCCTAAGACCATGAAGATTTTCTTCCATGGATTCTTCTAGAATTTTATAGCTTTAGCTCTTACCAATAGGTCTAAGATTTACTTTGAATTAATTTTTATATATGATGTGATGTGCAGGGCAGAGTTCACTTCTTGGATATGCCTGTCTACTTATTTCAGCATCATTGGTTGTTCTTGATTTTTAACTTTTCTGCATTTTGTTTAGAAGTCAAACATTGATGTGCATTCTTAAATTTGATGAGATTTCCTCTATGTTTCCACATATAATTTTTATTGTGCACTTGAAATAAATCTGCATTCTTTAGTTGTTGACTACATGTTATGTACAGGTCCCTAGATCTATACATACATAAGTTTATTAACTGTGTTTTTCAAATTTTGTATATGGATGCTGGTTTTCTTTATTCACTTATTTTATCAGCCATGAGACAGATATGCTATGCTTTCCACTCTAGTGACATGGGGGCTTGAAAGGGAAATGAGACTGAACTTCAAAACTAGGGAAAAATAATATTTTCCTGGCTCTAATGTTTTAAAAGTCTAGCCTAGAAAGGACTCTCAGCTTAGATAAAATATTTGTTGGAAATCTTGAACGCAAGTAAAGCCATGTAGGAAGCATATGAATGGGAACAAGGAAGTCTCTATGGTGACATGCTCGGGCCAATGAGGGTGGACCAGAATGGGTGGCAGATGTCTCATCTAACACCCTTATAAAAAGAGTACATTGGTGTGTCTCGGTGGCTCAGCCGGTTAAGCATCTGCCTTCAGCTCAGATCTTGGTCTTGGGATCCTGGGACTGAGCCCCACGTCCTGGCTCCCTGCTCCAAGAGGAGTCTGCTTGTCCCTCTCCTTTTGTTCCTCTGCCCCACTGTGTTCTCTCTCTCTCTCTCAAGTAAATAAATAAAAATTGTATAGATATAGATAGATAGATAGATATAGATATATATATATAGAGAGAGAGAGAGAGAGAGTACATTAAAGAGTAGCTAAGATCATCAGACATCTAGCTCCCCCACATTTAAATCCAATCCCAGAATAGGAAGAAATAGGAAGAAAACTGCAATTAAATGTTTTCCACTCTAGTGACATAGGGGCTTGAAATGGAAATGAGCCTGAATTTCAAACATGTAAGTTGTTCTTCTCGTACACGGAGGATCCTGGGCTGACAGTTACACCTACGACAATTTCCTACAGTTAAATGCAGACCAAGGGAGCATTACTGGCAGACTCCGGTCTCCAAGTGGACCCTGGGAAAGGATCAAAAAAGGAAGAGTTTACAGGCCACAGGGTTAGGCGATTTCTGGACAGCGAGAGGGACAGGCCACGCTCTCCTGCCAAGTCAGCTCATATGAAAGGACAATTTGTCTCTTTATAGACATCCCAGAGCAGGGACGTCAAACAATTTCGAAACACTTCCACTTAGGAAAAGGGCCAAAGTGTTACATAAAGGTAAAAACCCAGTTTGCAGCCCAAGACCAATGCTGAACCCTCTCCAAGTGCCTTAGGAACCCTCTTTCCCTAAAAAGAGAGGGCTACGCCTTCGTGCCCTGTGGACCTGAGGGAGTTGTTGGCGTTTTTCTTGGAGAAACGCTAAAAATGATCCCTTTTTAGCCAACGAACGAAGGAAGGGAGAAATCCATAGACGCATATGTGCTGAATCTGGATCCCCACCGATTGCCAAATATCATGTTTCCCTGCCATGAATTTGTATCCAGCTTCGTGCACAGGCTGAGCTCAGCTGATGCCACAGAGACAGTGTAAGTGAAGACAGGACAGGAACCATGCCTCCTGCAAAAACAGAAGGTTCTTTCTATTCCAAGTGCGGTCCAAGGACCGCCGGAACAATGTCACCCGGAGCTTGTTAGAGATGCTGGATCTTGGGCACCCCCCCTCAAGGCAGGGCGAAAATGCCAGAGACAATTTCAAGGACCGTGAGGCTAGTCTCTGTGATATTATCATGAGGACTATGTGTCTCTAGACATTTGGCCAAACCCATAAACGCACACCACCAAGAATGAACCTGAAGGTAAATTATGGATTCTTGGTGATGATGATGCGTCACTGTGGATATTTCAGGTGTAACGAACGGACCCCTCTAGGGAGGTGATGAGAGGGCGGGCTTTGGGGAAGTGGCGGGGTCATAGGGGAGTTATGGGGGTTATGAGAAATCTCTGAGCCTTCCTCTCAGTTTGCTTTAAACCCAAAATTTCTCTAAAAATATAAAGTCTTAAAAAAAAAAAAAAATGAGGTCCCAACTGCTCCAGCAGGAGGGATGTCTCATGGTGGGTGTTGTGTAGAATCATATAATAAGCATGGAGAACACGGGGTTCGTCTGCCTGAGTTCACATCTTGCCCTCTTTCCTTATTAGCTCCAGACCCTTAAGCAAAGAGCTCTCTGGGCCTCCATTTCCTCATCTGTCAAATGGGGACAATGATAATCAAAATGGAATTTAGTTCCCAAGGTGGTTTTAAGGATTCGATGAAACCGCATATATAAAACATTTAGAATAGCGCTCAGCCTGGTGCACCCTATTTTTAAGAAGTGTTTTTGCGTTTTGGGTTTCTAACAAGGGCGCTGAAATTCATCTTGGAAATTCCTTCCATGTTCTTCCTTTTCACCTACAGAAGACATAGTGAATGATTTTAACTGCTTCTGACAGGTGCACGCTGAAGGGTGGCTAGTGTAGCCAGTGGCAGAGAGGAACGGCATAAATCACTGCTCCCAAACTTAATTCATTCCAGAAGCATCTACACTCTTCAAAAAAAAAAAAATCATATACAACCCTTACATATTATTTTTACTTAAATCAATTCACAACAAATTTATTTTTTAAAAACTACATCCTAAGCAATAAATACTGTCTGTGAAATCAGTAGTTTGATGTGCTTGTATTTTTTTCCTAATCCACATTAAAGTGAAACCATAACTATGGAAATAAAAACATTCACAGATGCATAAAAACGTTCCTTACAACTCCAGGAAGCCTCCTCATTCCGACATTAGCGTTTTATTAGCTCTCAGCTGCAGTTCTAAATGTTTTGACATTAAATCTCTCTACCCAAGTGATTTGAGCAAAACCTTTTGGCTCCCGGCTCCTCCAGCTCAGCTGGGGACCAGAGTCCCCAAGCAGTTTGCCCAAGATAACACAGCCGGGGTAGGGCAGAGAGATGAGAATAGAGCTTCTCTGAAACACAGAGGCATAAGCCTCCTCTCCCTCCCTTCCCGCCACCACCACCACCACACACACACACACACACACACACAGATAGCAGCTGTGTCTGTGCCCCTATTCCAAGACTCCCTGCTAATGACTTCAGTCTTCTTCCTGTGATGGTTGAAAGCCCCCCTTCCTTTCACATAGGTATGATTGTTAGGTTCACACTACAGAGCTAGGAGTAATTATTTCTAAATGCCATGGCTCTCGTGTTGCAGCTTTCCAATATTGAAGGGCCCCGATTTCTTTCAAAGCCATCAAGGTTTTTCTCACATAACCAAAGTGAGGGCTTGGCTTTCCTGACATCCTACTTGTGGCAAAGTGTATTTCAAAGGAGGAGCCTCCTGGGCCAGATTCCATTCTCCTTAAACATGCAAAGCTACTACAAAAGGAATGTGTGAGCAAGCTCCCAGGAGTGACAGCCTGGAGCCCAATTATTTCTTTTCCGTGTGTTTTCCCTCTATATTCTAGTGATTCTTGACAATATCAATTAGTGGCTGAAGAAGGAGAACAAATTAAGTAGCGTCTCTCTGCTGTGCTTTATGGTAAAGACGATGAGTTCTTAGACGTTGTATTGTCAACATTTGGCTCAATTCGGTAAATATTTTTTAAGAGTTTCAGCAAGCCACAAGTGCTAACTGCTGCAAGAGTTTAAGACCTAAATGTGGCATCTTACAGCTCCCTCAAAAAAGAGATGTCTTCTCGATGGGCTCACCAAACCAAAAAGTTGTCCGCTTGTGTTTATCCAAATCATGCATTCTCAGTGGGGGCAATATTGCTCTTAAGAGGGCAAAAGTGGTTCTTGGAGGCAAAAAATATCTTAGATGCTACAATGTTCAACTCTGCCCCCACAAAATCATATTCTTTGGCTCTTGATTTGTCTCATCAGAAAGAAGTTTAATTTATTCTTATTTTAATTCATCTAAGTCAATTTATTAATTTAGGGGTTTTTTTGAAGATTTATTTATTTATTTGGCAGAAAGAGAGAGAGAGCGCACAAGCATGGGGAGCTGCAGAGGGAAAGCGAGAAGCAGGCTTCCCACTGAGCAAGGAACCGGATGTGGGACTGGATCCCAGAACCATGGGATCATGACCTGAGCTGAAGGCAGATGCTTAACCAACTGAACCACCCAGGCGTCCTAAATTTACTAATTTTGTTTAAATTAATTTCCTCTTAGCAGAAGGTAATAATGAAAAAATGGTGGAGAAACACTGATATAAATGCAATTATATTTCAAATATGCTTCTCCTTTGATGGAGTTTCCACTTCTATTGTCTCTCCTAGGGAAAGAGTCCCCTAAAGAGACATGTATACAAAGTTGCTGACTGCATTATCTTTTTTACTAGTGGAACAACCTAACTGTCCATCAGCTGGAAATGGTTCCACAAGCTATGGTTACACCCATGTTACGAGATACTCCATATCCGTTATGGGGAATGAGATTAAGTCTGGAAGAAGAAAGAAGCTGTCAGAGGCCACCATGTCATAGTACTGGATGGAAAAAGTACTCTGCAAAATATATATGAGGATCACATTTCTATTAAAGCCAACACACAACAGAACTATGTTCTATTGTCTATATGTTTTGTCTATGCACATGTCACATAGGTAAATACAAAAGAAAATGAATGGAAGGGTACACACCAAAGTCATAAATCCAAACCCTTCTGGGGTGGAACTGATGGTAGAGAAGCCACTGAAGAACATGAGTTTTTTTTTTTTTTAATTTGTCTCTTTCTATGTGCTTGTTTTTGCCTTTATTCCAAGAATGAGTCATGAATAACTTGAGGAATAAGACTAGTAAATACAGATTTATCCAGAATAAGCCCTACCTCAACCACCTGACCCCTGAAGAAAAGATGTCACTTTATTCCTAATAAAGAAGGAAATAAAAAAACCTGTGTGTTCCAGTTAAAGTTTTATCTTTTTAGTCAAATTATAGAAAAATGACACAAAGCGATGCCGAGTCTTTGAAACAAATGGCTACTAGGTTTTAAGATAACAGGACTCGAAAAGTAAAGAGGTCGGTTTTGTTACACAAAAATAAAACAGTGATGGGCAAGACCTCTGGAAGGTGCCTTGCCAACACGTATCAAAATGTGGATGAGCATACCTTTCCATCAGCAGTCCCAAGACTAGCAATTATACGAGACTGTTTATTGCTGCCTCCTTTACAGGAGAGAAAGATTAGAAGTCACTTAAAAGTCCATTAGTAGGGGATTAGATAAGCAAAATACAGCAGGTGCACACTAAGGAGTACTTTGCATTCATTCCCAATGATGGTCTCTATTTATTCACATGAAAAGTGATCCACAAGCTTATTGTATCAAAAAGTGGGTTATAGAAACACACACAAAGAGAATGATACTATTTACATAAATATTTATAACCGCTGCGGCTGTTGGCAAAAGGGCTCATTTCCTCCTCATTATACCCCCTGCTTAGGACTGCCTAATGACACCAGAGCTGGTTTCCCCCAGAGTGAGTGATCTAAGCCAACAAGACGGACTCGACAATGTTTGAATGACCTACCTACGAAGCCATGCTCTGTCATTGCTGAGATGTCCTATTAGCCACACACGTGAGCCCTATTCAGTGCGGAAGGGAATCACATAAGGGCATGAAACCTCTTGAATGCTGGCTACCACTGATATGTATTTTTTCTGAGTTTTTGTAAATCCTATTGGGGTAAAATGGGACAAAAATACAGTAACTATGGCATGGTGCAGAGAATTCTCCATGTTTGACTAGTCTTCATCAAATCTAAAATGCCATCAACCAAAGGACATACTGTTATTTTCTACACCTGTTAAAATAAATAAGACATCGGCAAATTTAGGAGATGAATTTTTACTGTCTACCTACTGAAAGAGCTGCTTTAGACTTACAATTTAACAATTGTTTACTATATATTGTGTCTTAATGAGAAAAAAATATGAGAGAAATCAAACATTCAGAGTCTGAATGTTTTAAATTGGTTTTCAAATTAAAGTCATCAATGTCCACTTTCTTCCCACACAAAAATCATCCTTCACGCTATCAACGATTCTCCCTCTGGGCTATTCTTTTAACACTGACACCCGTTCTGCAAGTTTTGATGCTGATGCTGCCTTGATCTTGCTACAATCAATCACAACAGCTTCTCACAGCTTTGACATGTCTTTCATCCGCATCTGCTTTCACAATTTTTCCTGCTTTCAATTGCATTGCTTGGCAGGGGATAAGAAAGCCTCCTGCACGTAGTTGAGGAAAACATAAATAAATAACATGCCTTTATCTACTCCTGAATATCTTTCTTAGATCTCATGAACCAGTCATTGTTTTGCAAGAAAAAATATGGCACTGTGGTCATTTCTCCATTGATGAGTACTTGCTGAATAAAATTTCAAACTTACGCTCACCTATCTGGCAGGAACCACAAGGTGCATCCCTGGTTGCAGAAACATATGCATCCCGGAATTAATGATATATAGTGTCCCACCCGAACTTCCCAACAGCCGCATGGACTAGTTGTTATTTTTACGAATGAGGATGCTAAAATTTGAGAGAAGGTAGCTTGTCCAAGGTCACACAATCAGGAGGACAGATGGATATCCAACCCCTCTGCCTTCGAGTACTTCCCAAAACAGGATAAGCATCCTCACCACTGGCATCGTGGTCAACATGGCCACTGACATCATTGTTGTCATCACCATCACCATCATCACTGTCATCATCATCACCACCTTCTCTGTCATCATCATCACTGACATTTATGAGCATTTATTTACTACGTGCTAGGAGCTTGCTATGTCCTAAGAGCTTTATGGGGTTTGCCTCACGCCTACCCTCATTCTCCAAACATTGGTAGTGAGGCTTAAGTAACTCACTCAAAATTATTCAGCTGAGTCCTGAATTCAAACCCAGGCCATCAGACTCTAGAAACCACACTCATCACTACTATGGGATTAAGTACAGGAAACACCAAACCCTAGACACTCAATAAATGATGTGTCTACATGTGCCCAGCCCCATAATGGCATGTAGAAAAGAAACAATTAGAATAACAGCAGTAACAGCAGCCCGTATTTATTGAGTGATGACTGTGTGTTAGGCATCATGCTAAGTGCTTCACACAATATAGTTCTTTTGGTCCTCATATTAGCTCTAAGAGGTCTGCACTATTTTTATCCTCAGGTTACAGTTGAAGAGATTGAGAATGGGAGGAATTAAGAACATGTACAAGATTATACAAGTGAATGACTCAGCAATAATTCAGGTTCAACAAGGCTGATTCAAAATCTCTTGTTCTTATGTCCTGTACAATCTTGCCTCCTACACGAGCATTATGAGTGAATCTGTTTTCAGTAATTTGCTCACAAATATTGTCTGAACTCAATACTCCACGCTCTGTGGTATGCCTACTGTAATGATACAGTAAAGGATAAGAGAAACATGGACCCTTGCCTTCACAGAAATGATAATCCGGACAAAACACCAATAAAAGTGAGAACTATGAAGACCACCTACAAAGATGGCGAGGGAACACTCACATTTACGCCCTCCCTTTCCCAAAACTCCGCTAAGAAGAAAATGAGGTTATGAGGATGAAACTAATGGTTATTACTGTGTCAGTCATGGATCTGAGCATTTTACACATATTATAATGTTCAGACCTTCTAACAAGTGTCCAAAGTCATATAGTTAGTTCGTGGCCCAGTGAGAATAAAAATCCAGAGCTTTTGCTTTTGTGCACCTCTTTACAAAGAAAAGGAATAAAAGTGTAACTTCTCCAGGGAAGACACTCCAGGAGAAGGAAAACCCACGAGCAACAAAGTTGTACAGAATGGAAAGCAAGCAGGAGTAACTTCTTTAACAGGGCATGGAGGCCATGAACAAAAACAAAAACAGAGGACTAGGGAGAGAACCTCAGAGAGACTCAGAAACGGGGGTACCTGATATCACAGAGGGTGGGAGGGGGACACAAGGAGTAATCCTGGAGATGAGATGGAAGGCAATATTCATAACAGTCAACACCTTCACCTGCTCCACCTTCTCCTAGGTACAGGAGGACAGAAGCCAGGCAATGACCCTCTTCTCCAAGGAGACATTAGCAGGGAAACTTACCAAGCTCTGGTGTCTCCTTCTAATTGGAAATGTGACACATGCTTGGTCTTTCCCAATCCCTGACTTGATCCTCCTACAGAGCAAGAAGGGTAAATTGAGGAAGAAGAACTGGCCAGGCTTGGTTCAGCATCGCTTCCATTTTGAAGGAGAATCTGTCCAGCAGAGACAGTGTTTTCTCCTGCTCTTCCCCGATGTAAGTCTTACCATGAGAGGAGGCCTGTCTCAGTCCAGCATTGCCCGTGACTGCGTACGGGAGTCTACAATTCTGGGGTTCAGTCAGGTCCACTTGGCTCTCATTCTAAGCCATATCCCTACCTAAGCGTCCAATAGTTTAACAAAAGTGGTATTTTGATCTCACGGCTACGTTACTTTTTTGCCTTATTTCTCAACGCGCTGAGAAGTTGGGATAATTATGAAAAAAGAAAAAGAAAAAAGAACAGAGAAGGAGGACAGAGATAGAGACAAAGAGACAGAGACAGAGGGAACGGAGAAAGGATGCAAAAAGGAGAGAGAGAGGGAAAGACAGGAGGGAGGAAGGAAGGAAGGAAAACAGAGTTCAGGATTTTTTAAATGTTAAATAACATCCTTGGAGACCTATGAGACGATGATGTACCCATAAAACAAGAATTTATTTATCAGAGAACAAAAAAAGTAAATAGAAAGTACCTCAAATAAAAATTTCCATGAAGGAACTTGAAGATCAAGATCATCACAATTTCTTTTCCAGAAAAAGACAAAAACAGAAATAAGGAGTTGAAAAAGATTGGGTGGAGAGGGAAGAGGTATGAGAGAAAAGATCAATCCAGAAGGTCCAACAGCCAAATAATGCGAACACGAGTTCTAGTTCCAAACGGAAAACAGCAAGTAGAAAAATATATATTTTCAAGAGCGAAAAGAGCCTCTCATGCGGAAGACCATACTAGGGCACGGCATCAGAGGCAAAAAGAGAACTACATCCAGGCACGTCATCACAAGATACTACAAATCAGGGATAAAGGGCCACAGAGGGCCTCCCTGCCAACAATATCTTCCCCAAAGCATTGTGGAAATCAGATTTTGAGGTTAGGACAGTGAGCGCTCTAAATCTTCCCATTCTCAGACCCCTTGACTCTCTGCCACATCTCTTTTGCCTATTCCTCGCACTGAATAATGCCAACCATTTTTCTTTTCTTTTTTTTTTTTTTTCTATTCCTGTCCCCAGACTGCCAAATACGGCTGGAGGAAATTCTAAAACTATGCCAATCAGTTCTGCTACAAATCCAAGATTCACAGCCTCCACTGAACACCCTTTATGGCTTCTGTCCATGAGCAACCCTGCTTGTCCCCCACAGCAGTGAGAAAACAACTGGATATGAGTATATATTTATATGTATACTGTATTTATATATGTGTGTCTATATATTACACTACTTATATTACATAATATATAAAACAAATAATGTCTCTTATATTACAATATAATTATAATATATATTACAAAGAATGTGTATTTTTGTATAAAATCAGATAGGATGGGGCACCTGGGAAGCTCAGTCTTTAAGTGTCTCCCTTTGGCTCAGGTCATGATCCCAGGGTCCTGGGATCGAGTCCTGCATTAGGCTCCCTGCTCCCTCTCCCACTCTCCCTGCTTGCGTTCCCTCTCTCATTATCAAATAAATAAATAAATTCTTTTTTAAAAATCAGATAGGATAAGTACTCTAAAGTGCAGGTAAGTTGCTCAAGGTCATCCCATTCTTTCATGAATGAGACTTTCTCACAAAACATCGCCCTCCTTGTGAGGTTGTCACCAGCACCACTTTGCCTGGACTATTCCTTCTCATGGTTAGTGTCTTGGTTCAAACCTCCTTGGGTCCTAAGAGGCTTTCCCTGATTCCCCCTATACTAATGGGTCAAGAGGCCCCAGGGCTCTGTAAGGAACTCACAGGGAGAACTCTGGGGTATCTTTACATTTCAAGGGAAATCCAATGATGGTTGACATGTATTGGATACCTTGAGAGTTCCTAATCAAAGATACTTTGCAGTTTCAACATTAGGTCACTGCATTCCTTTCGGTGACGTCATTTGAGAGAAGTTAGATTTGGGGCAGTTGATGTGATGTAAAAAGGCAAGTACCACCATAGAGAAATCAATGTGGAGAGAGCTCATGAGAATGGCAGTGTCCAGTCTGATTCCAAGGTTCTAGAAGCTGTGCAGCTCAACAGGCACACGTATGTCGTGAATAAGAACAACTGACCCTTGAACAACATGGGGGTCACTTACCAATGACACAGATGCCCTCGGGAGCGCAGGGTTTGGGGCCACGGGGATAGCATGACCCCTGCACAGTCAAAAATCTCCCTCTAACTTCTATTCTCCAAAAACTTAACTACCAGTAACCTACTGTTGACTAGAAGCCTTACTGAGAACATAAATGATTAGCATGTATTTTGTATGTTATACATATTATATACTGTCTTATTACAGTAAAGTAAGCTAGAGAAAAGAAAATTTAAGAAAATCATTAAGAAAGAAAACATTTGCAGTCTTAAACTTATTGGCGAAAAAACTACAAATAAATGGACCCATGCAGTTCAAACCCATATTGCTCAAGGATCAATTATAATAGTTTTTAAGAATAAAAGAAAAATGTTTTCTAGGATGTGTATTTAAAAAAAACAAAAAACAAATAAAACAAAAAACAAACAAACAAACAAAAAAACAGCTACCAAATCATTAGGACCTGAATTCTTAGTGTTTTGGACCTGGCCATTAAATAAACAGAACTCCTAGGTATTTGCCCCATGTTGCTAGGAAAGGGTTACTAAGACACTGAGAACTTTGTGAACCCTCAAAGCTTGGGAATCTCTGTTCTAGAATCTTGCAGTGCCCCTTTCCTCGGCCTCCACAGCTCCCCTACCTCTCTGCAAACCACACTCACACTACTTTGTTGCAATTACTTGAGTAGCCAAGTATTTTGATCCGCCTGCTGCTAGGATAGACATGAACACAGGCACACACACACATGCGCACATATACACACATACAGATATTCACATGCACATGCATACACATACATACATATGTACGCATATACACCCTTCCACACACATTAGTGTGGACACACACATGCACATATACACATATGCACAGATACACACCTGCACGTATGCACGTATATACACACACAAATGCACATACACATGTGCACACATGACATACATACAAACATACCCCATTACTGTCTCCCTTCATAGGCATGGGAGATTTCTCTATTTGTAGCAGGCATTTGAAAGAGGAAATTTTGCAAATGAACCAAAAAGAAGTGCTAAAGGAAGCCTCAAGAATAGAGCAAGGTCTGTGACTGCCTGCCCCGCCCCCTGCACTGGGTTCCTTGGAACTCCATGGGGATGGGGGTGTGGGTGGGGAGAAACCATGAGTTGTGAAAATCCAGATGGAAAACGTGGAACTCGACAAGCCCAGGAGACACAGCATACAGACAAAACCCAGTGCAGAGTCTTACCCTTGCCAATGACACAGATGCCCTCGGGAGCGCAGGGTTTGGGGCCACGGGGATAGCATGAACAAGTAGTCTGGTGCAAGGGACTGTGAGTGGGAAAGGGTATCGTGACAGTTGCAGGGCATAGGCTAGAAAAGGGCTCCTCTGCTTAAAGAGTCCCCGATATCCTGCAAACAGTCCAGAAGAGGTTGGAGGGGTGGACACTCACAGAGGGAAACGGTGTGGACCAACCGTAAGCCCTAAGGGGACGAGGACAAGATCTGACATGTTTCCTGCTGGGTCTCCGGTAATCAGGACAGGGCTCACCACATAGTAAACACTCACTTATTTATTGTTGTCCATGTGTGTGTTTCTTTATTTCTAACTCCCTTCTAAAAAAGTGCAGACCTTTCCAACCTCTCCAACTCAACGTATACAAAACCAAACTCAGTCTTCTCCCCCTTTCCCTGCGTTGCCTTGGAAGACACTTTAACTGCCCCACGTTTATTGATACCCTATATCCAACCCTCCACTGTGGTTTCTATCTCCAACATTTCTCTTGATTTACACCTCGTTCAAGTCCTCATTCCCTCTCACCCTGAGCCTGTCTTCCCCTCTCAACCACCGTCCACTCCCCTCCCCACTTCTTAGGTCCTGTCTCATAAAGACCAAACTCCTTAGTGAAATTTGGGAGGGCTTTGACCTTCTGGGTCCCTTCAATTCCCATTTTTCCTTCTTCCCTTCCCCCACACCAAATGCCACCCGCCCTAAGCTCCCAAGTCTCTGTGTTTCTGTCTGTCCACCAGGTTATTTCTTCTCCCTCAGGCTAGATCGTAAGTTCTTGAATCCTGGGACATGTCTTATGTGCCCTTCTATTCCCTCGTACCCCTGGGCCGGACACAGTGCCTTGTTTGGGCAGGGATGCTTCATACGCATTCTGTGGGGAAGACATTAATTAGACTCAGGGCTCTCTCTTCCCCCCCCTCAATGACTCCCCCTTCCAGGGAAGCAGCAGATGACTTCCTTGATTTCATGAGTTTGGCAAAAGGATCTGAGTTGGCTCATTTTCAGTTTGAGGAAACAGCCACCTACTGTTTACCTGTATTCTCACTGAATTCTCACGTCTTCTTGGTCATCCAGGAGGTGTACTGAGGCAGGACCATTCCAGAGAAGAAGACCTCCAGCTTGGGAGAGGAATGCAAGTTTGATCCAGGGGAGCGTAGACAAACCTACAGACCAGACTAACCCCTCTACCCTCCGTTTATGAGGGGAAAAAGGTGATATTTTCATCTCCGTCTGTCTGATTCTTATGTTTATTTTTTAACTCTTTCCAAGTAAGGCGGGTTAAAGGGTATTATGTTTTAGGTCATCTCAAAGCCTCGTGGCTGGTACAGACGATGTGTACCTTAGATGTGTCCTTGATTTAGCTGACTTGAATTCTGTCCCAGAGACTTATTTTCAGCTTTGTCATCCTGAGTAAGATTGAACAAACAAAGCTTCATTTTATAAATAGTATCACAGTAACATGGCGTCTTTCAGCTGAGGAAATTGAAACATTTGCGTTTGGAGAAACGTTATTTGTTGTTTCACAAACAGCAGGAAGCTGGGAAAAGCCAAAAATGGATTTTTCACATCAAATTTTTCTTCATCTATAAATCCTTCCCTTCTCAGGGAAATTTATAGGTTTCTGGCTTCCTTTTCCCTTTGGTCATCAAATTTAATTTCCCAGGAGGGTTTTTTTTTTTTTCCTTCCTATTTTAATTTCTGTTCTAGACTTGTAAACTGTTCCCAGTTCTGGATGTTCCAGATCGCCTTGTCTTCTCTCCTCAGTCCATCACTTTTAACCCATTTCTTCCTTCTATCTACCCTCCACGTTTAGTCCTCAGTAAGTTCCGGAGATGACCAAACCTCCTGCTTCTCTAAGATCCATTTTAAGCTTTCGTGTTTCTTTTGTCAGCATCTCAAAATATCCACTAGCTTTTGTCATCCTTCCCTCCACCCTCTGATTATGTCCTTCTCTTCTTCTAAAAAGTGAACCTGTTACCTCTATCCTCCATAGCATCTGGGACATCACTTGTTTTCCATTTCTTCCATGATTTCTATTTCCTTTTCCCCACTGACTCTCTCCCACCCGCCTACCCACAAACCCGGATCTTCGTGTTGTGGAATACCTCTCACTCTTCACTGTGTTTGCTGCCCATCGCTGGCTGCCTTGCCTTCTCACCTGCCTTCCACCCACCATCAAACACCTGGCATCATTGTACATGTTCTACCCGTATGTTCACGTCACTTGTTTCCTCCATTTACTCCATGACTTTCTGCTTCCAACCCAAGCATCCAACAGAAGGCGTTGCTCCTAAAGTTCACCAACAATTTCCGCGTGTCACATTCTTCAGTCTCTGTTCACTCATTCTTCTTGACGTCATCACTACATTTGACACCATTGACCATTTTCTGTCCCCTCTTTTTATGTTAAGAGGGCTACCTGACCAACACCACCAGTCTTAGGTCCATGTTCATCCTCTCAAAACTGTGATTGAGGCCTGGGTCTTGATAGACTCTGTGGCAAGCACTTGTGGTTGCCATTCTCACTTGCTATCCCACTAACAGGGAGCTCAGTCCAATCATGGCAAACTGTTCCCATTTAACAGTGATTGGTGGAGGGTTGGGCATGTGGCCTGTTTCTCAACAGTGACAATGGAAAGACCTCTGAGGTGTTCTGGGAAATCTCGTATTTCCTATAAAAGAGTCATGTAAGGAGAAAATCATTTCTTCCTGGCCATCCCTTCTTTCTTGGGATATTGCCACATAAGACCAAGAACCATTGAGCAACATCACCTTGCCTCCATGACAGCAGGTCAGGAGAAGAGTATAGAAGCCAAGACTCTACCCTGATATCAAGGGACTGCCAAGCCAATCCAACAAATACCCAGACGCCTGAATAACAATGGATCTAGGTGTATGTGAACAACTATTGGCTATATTTGCATTTTTTGCAGCCAGATACATCATTTGGAGCATTTGAAGAATTTGAAGCATTCCTTCAGAACTCTACCTCAGGCACACTCACAGAACAAATTGTGAAGTCTTTGCTGACCTCGTTAAAATCCTTATCTCCAAATGTCTCTCCCACTCCCAGAATCTCCTAACTCTAGATGTTTCCATTTGGGTTTCAGATAAGCAGCTTAATGCAACATGTTGAAATCCAAACTCATCATCTTTCCCCTAAAATCAGCCAGCCTTTTGTAATCTTTCTAAAGATTAAAAACCCCTTTGAACACATCATCAGAAGACTATGAGTTTTAACTTAGAGCTCCCAGGGAAGAGTGAGGCATTAGGAAAAGGAAAGACAGAACTTGAGATTTAGGTCTTAAGGGGGCTCATGGCTGTCTAGCTATCCTATCTACTTTGCAAGGGTGTATAGGTATTAAAACAACATGGATGAAACAAAGGACATATAACAGGAAGTGGCCAGAGATAAAGCCAAAATGAGAGCAGTCATCAGACCATGAGATCTGCCTTCCTAAAGTGTTTGGCCTTTGTGTGTAAACAGCATAAGATTTTAAGCTGTGGAACAATGAGATCAGATTTACATTTTGCAAAAACAACTTCTGCAATAGCATGAAGAATGGATCAGAAGATTCAAGATGGAGACGAATAAAGCAATACAGAAGTCCTCTAGCCAAAAAATAATGAGGTCCTAAACCAAGATCCTGGCAATGACAATGGGGAAAAAAGGACCTATTTGAAAAATAACCGGGAAAGCTTTCACAAGACTATGAGACAGATTGAATATGGAAAGTCATTGTGACGATGATGTGATCTTGAATATGGAAGCCATACGCTAGGATTCCAGGGTAGAATGATAGAAGGATCCTGGGTTTCTGGACAGGGAGCCGCCATTCCACCACTGGACTGAGAATATCCAAATTCATTGTACATTTAAACCATTGTTATTTGACCTTTCTGTTTTATGCCCCCAGCTATAACTTATTATAAATATATAGGTAATCCCTGGCATGGGTGAGAATAACAAGCTTTATCAGAAGAAATCTTCTAGAAAGGGTCTATAGCATAGAGAGAGAGGAGGAACAAGCAGAGATTTCTGGGAACCTCACTGCAAAGGGCAGAGAAAGACAAATCAGCTAATGAGACTTGAAGGGAAGAGAAAGTTTAAAGTTAAAAGAATGTGTCAAACATAGAGATGTGCCCACTCAGGTCTCCCATCAAGAAAGGACTCACTGCCTAGCTATATGGCTAGTTGACAGCCTCCAGCTGTTGGCTCCATCTCAGCTTCTAAAGCCATTAACTGAGTGAGGCAACGGTAGCCAAAACCACTTCCTGCCAGTGACTGAGCAATGCATGGCCCAAAATCCCCACCAACACAGAACTCCCTTAACAAGCACTTTTGGCTACAGAATTCCTCACCCAACTAGTAGAGACTGTCAGATCCGCATTGCAGTCAGATGGCTCCCTCTGGGTAGTAAATCTTTTGCACACCTATCTCTGCATTTCTGCATCAAAGAGAACCCAACTGGTACAAAGGATATTAAGAGGCTACATGAGTTAATGTGCATTATTTGATTTGGCTGTATGAGCATTAAATCATCCAATTTCAAAGTGAAGATGGAGGAAGTTAGGGATTTCTCAACTAACTGATGCCACCAAATACAAGTATTTGTACTCAGAGCAATTCACTTTCCAAATAATGTGCTCAGTCCTCCCTGGGTTTTGTTTTGTTTTGCTTTGTTTTTTTCTTTTTTTTTTTAATCACTTTTAGTCCAGAATATAACCATATTCCATCAACAATCCCTCCAAAATATCACTCATTTCTATTGTCTTACTCTCCTCTTCAATTTTATCTTGCAATCAAATATTACATAGGAGACAATGAACAAGAATGAATAAATCATAGGTAAAGTGATTCCTTTTAAATCCCTTGTGTACGTGATTAACTGATTATTTTCCCAACTCAGCTATATTATTGCATAAACCACAATCATTCAACACATAACTCTGTATGGCAAAAGCTTTATTTAATAAGATGAACTTATGGGGCACTTGGATGGCTCAATTGGTTGAGCATCCAACTCAATCTTAGCTCAGGTCTTGACCTCAGAGTTGTGAGTTCAAGCCCCACATTGGGTTCCATGCTAGGTGTGGAGCCTACTTGAAAAAAAAAATTTTTAAGTAATAATAAGATGAACTTATAAGGCAAATATTAAACGTGTTCCCAGAGTTTAATGGCCAAAAGTATTGCCAATAGGATTAACTGAAAAGATTCTTGTTTCTGAGAATCAAAACATTTATTTCACAAATACAGAGGCTCATTTTCCCATTCTTCCTTTTGCGTCAATCACCACTTAACCCAAATTAATCTTCCCAAAAAGCACATAGATCTGCCAATATACTGGCCTTTCCTTCTTACAAGGAAACAACAGACCAGATAAAAATCTGCTTTCTCCAGTTCTGGAAAGTAACTATTATTGGTATATTACTGCAACTCTCTGAGGTCCTCTTTCAGAGGTCAGCAAGCTACTACCCATGAAGTAAATCTGGCCCACATCTTGGTTTTGTAAATAAAGTTTTATTGGAATGTTCCAATGAATGCAGCATGTGCCTTCGTTTATGTGTTATCAGTGACTGCTTCCCTACTACCATGATAGAGCTGCATCATAGCATCAGAAACCATTTGGCTTACAAAGCCTAAAATATTTACTATCTGGCCTTTAACAGAAAAACGATTCGTTTTTCTTAGAATCTAGTATCCTACCATTTTTTTGTCTCATCGCTCCCAAGAAAGCAAGATGGGTCACCAGCAGCTCTACTGGAGTCAAGAAAATTCAGCCAAGTTTCTCATTCTTGTCGCATCTGCTCAAACCAGCACAGTCTGACCCGGAAATACGGTCCCAATGTGAGCTGCCAGTGTTTTCACTGGTAGGCGAAGGACACAGGTTCATTATGTTGGATTAAGTGAACTTCCTTGAGTGGGTCATCCAAGATCTGTGCCTTACTGCGTTTCTCCAAAATACCTACCTTCATGTTAACTCTTTGTACATAAAACAAAAATATTTCAATAATGAAAAAAAAAAGTGATCCGTTCTTACATTTTGGATACTCACACATTCATTATTATTCATTCATAATATGTTACTGACATCGCAACATGTTAATGTCACTACTGTCAATGACTTTAAGGGTTACAGTAAAGGCTCTCCTTTTCTTTACAGTAAGAGATGACTATTATTTTTCATTAACCTGAATTTTAAAAAGTAATCTCCTACCCAGGAGACACTTCGAATCTTGAGTTCAGCCCTTGTTTTCAACCTTTTTTTAGGCTAGCTTTAAACTTGTATGCTTAATATTAAAAAAAAATAAAATTGTTTTTAAAAGGTGAGTTTTTCAAAAGAGGCTGGAAACAAAACATCTACAACTTGAAGAGAAATAAAAGGGCAAATTCCGCCCAAACTCGCTTGTTTTCCTTGCTTCCTTTTTGGAAAGATTGCCTCTGTCAGTAAAAGAAGATGAGAGCTTTTTTTAAAATGCCTTTTGACGTCACAGATCTTCCTATTTTAATGGAGCAACATCTTCCTAGGAATTCGTCAATGAATCAGAGCATGAGAACAAGGAGGAAAAAGAGGAAGGGGAGGTCTGCACTGAAATAGAACAATGCGTGGAGACTCCAGACTCGGTCTGTGGCTAGAGAAGGTGAATGCCACACAGACCACAGGTTTGCTCAATTCAGATGCCCAGAAGGGGAGGTGAGGATTTCAGCTAGGAACTCTTTAGCTTTGCCCCGAGCATTAATGCACAAAGGTCTCCTGTGATGAATTTGCCCCTCCGCCAAGGCTTATTTTCTCTGACTGTTCCCTTCACTAAGTGGGTATAGCTGTTTGGGAGTTCGTGAACTATGGGTTCACCCATATATTGAAGATGATGAAATCAGGACTTCTCCGTGTATTTCTTTACTTTTCCTATGCCAAGTGCTCTTTCACTTTCTTTTTATTTCAAAAGTAATATAAAGATCTTTGCATCAATGTCATAAAAGTACTGGTAAGCAAAAAGAGGAGGGGGAGGGAGAGGAGGAGGAGAAGAAATAGAAAAGAAAATTCAGATCATTCATAAACCCTACCACCCAAAGAAACCACTATAAAATGTTATATATTCATGCAGAGACGTAATGGGTTGAATGCTGCTGGTTCTCCAACCCTCCAAAAGATAAATCTGCCCAGAGCCTGTGAAAGTGACCTTCTGTTAAAAGGTTCTTCACCAGTCATCCCGGATTATCTGGTAGGCTCTAACGCCAAAGCCGATTGTTCCTATAAGAGAGGAAAACCATAGACAAAGGAGAAGAGCACGTGAAGGCAGAGGCAAAGAGCAGTGAGATACCACCACAGACCAAGGAATACTGTAACCTCCAGAAGCTGGAAGACACAAGGAAGCCTTTTCTAGAGCCTTGGAGGGAAGCCTTTTCTAGAGCCTTGGAGGGAACATAGCCTTTTATTTCAGCTATCTGGTATCCAGAATTGTGGGAATAAAGTTCTGATATTTTAAGCTACCAAGCATGTGGCAATTTGTTATAGCTGCCCCAGGAAACTAAAACAGTACATCTGTTCAGTAAATATTTACTAAACAACTATGAGCCAGATATCATACCAAAGAGTTGACAAATGAGATACCAAGCCTTTCCAAGATTTTTTATGAATACATGGAAATATACGGATAAATATTTTAATAGGCCACAATATAAAAGTCATTATTAATGCACTTTTAACCTAATAGTATAAACATCTTTCATGATTATAAATGAATATATAGAATATATATAGATATTCACATATGAATATCTATATATCTTATAGATGAACCACTATTTTACTCAAGCCATCCTCAGTATTTGGAGACTGGACTGCTTTCCCTTTTTTTTTTTTTTTTTTTCCTATACTGGAATAATCATTCTTTAACTAAATACTTGAACACATTTTTAATTATCCCCCTTAAATTTTAAAAAATGGAATTCAGAGGTCAAAATCTGCCAGTTTTTGTGTCTCGGTTCCAAACTGACCCTTCTTTCCCCTGCTTTGTGACCCTGGAGCTGGATCCTGCAAAACTTTCTCTGCTGTGGATTGGCACATGATAGGCTTCGTCAGTGGAAGGCACTGGGCAAGACAGTAGTGGCAGGAAGACACTCCCTTTTTGGGTGCCAGTCCTCAATTTTTTAATGCAGCAAGGGAGACCCAGCTCCTACCACAATCTCGGGACACACACACACACCACCAGCAGTGGTTTCTAAGCAGTTCCAGCATGGCCTCGGGCACTTTCTCTTCATCCCATGGGCATGTCTATGCATCAATATGGCCTGCCATATGAAAGTTTCTTCACCACCCATGGCCAGTGGTGGTGAAGTTTTCCAGTGGTAAACACATGGTCTTCGAAGAGATTTATTTATTTATAAAAGATTTTATTTATTTATTTGAAAGAGAGAGAGTACACAAGCAGGGCGAAGGGGGAGAGGCAGAGGGAAAAGCAGACTCCCCACTGAGCTGGGAGTCCGATGCAGGGCTGGGATTATGACCTAAGCCGAAGGCAGATGGTTAATGGACTGAGCCATCCAGACACCCCCTTCAAAGAGATTTAAATCTGTACCTTAGGTTGTAGATGGGAGCAGCCTCCTAGTCCTTTCTTAGCCTAGATGTCATGGCTCCTGCACAGGCTACTTCTGGAACCTTTAAAGGCATCTCACCATTTTTGCTAGTTAACAGCTTCTTTGGATTAAATCTCTCTGTTTAAATAACCTGCGCACTTTCAATCTCCCACCTGACTCTGACCCAACTGAGACAAAGTCTAGGCGCCTTTACATGACCAAATTAACTTCCAGAACAATTGCTCCGATTTACAATCCCTTCCCCAAGCCCTAACTGACTCTAATATTTCCATTCACTTTCACCAAAGAAAATACGATAGGAAAGTAAGTGTCCCTCCTCAGTTGTTTTCATTTGCATTGCTCTGATTACTAGTAAGGTAGAGGAAACACCATGTGAGTATATGTTGCGTTGGAAGGAGTCATATCAGAGTAACAATGTTTACCTTCCGGGGGAGGGAATAAGAGAAGAGGGAGAAGGAAGGGGGACTTTCCCCTATTGCTCTAAAACCTTGCACATTGTCCACATATTTTACAAAGGAAAAGCATTCATACATTATTTATGTGCATATATATGTATATATATATATCTATATATATATATAGATATAATGAAACTAAGGTGCTTTGAGCCCTCCCTCTGACTACACAGGACCTCAGCTAGTCAGAGTTGATGCCTTCTTTAACACAGCTGAGCAACCAACTTTGATGAGGACTTATCTATCTGTAAGCACAGGTCCCAGTCCTGGCCACAGATTCATCTCATTAAGGTTGCACCTAGAACACCAAAAAATGAAAAAAAAAAAAAAAAAAAAAAGAGTGCTCAGCACATGTGTCCAGCCATGACCGCTATAGTTCCTGTATCTTCAAAGATAAGAGAACCGTGTCTTTCTATGCCCTGTCTCATTTTGAGAGCATGTGTAAAACCATGAGCTGGACCCTCAGTTCCAATTTTTAGTTCATAGAAGTTGGGAAGAAAGAGAGGTAGGTGCAAAGACCATAGGGTCCATTTGCCTTTTCCTTACCATCAGGGGAACGCGGTAGAAGCTTGTGACACGTGGGACTTGGACCCAGAGAGAAAACCGCATGACCAGGTCAGCACAGAGATGGGCTATCGTCATCCACCTGCTTCCAAAGTAATTAATCATCTTTTCCACTTTACATCTTTGCTTCCACATTTTTTTTTTTAAAGCATGAAGAGAGTTGAGATAATGCAATGGTACTTCTCACAATTGACAAATTTATCCTTCTTTGTCTGACAGGACTACAATAGTACAATATTGTGCTACAAATATTTGAAATGCTCCTTTGAGGAAGGGAGCCATCCTTAATGACCCAGTCAGCCAGCAACCCTCTGTTGGGCTGAATTGTGCAGGAGGCATCTAGGAGAATGACAGCCAGCAAGAACAGCCCTACCGATGGAAAGACTAGGGTGGATAGAATAAAGAGCAGAGGATGGGCATAATGGGCTTGAGTTTGCAGGGTGTGAGATGGATGGGAAGAAAGGGAGAATATGAGACCACAAACTGTGGTCTTTGTGAAGAGAGATACGTGCATTCGGGATGTTTAGAAAGATACGCTAACCATCATGGAGCTCAGTAACCAGATTCTCACTGCTCCACTCCCTCGAAAGTTATTGAGTTAAGACCAGTGTTAATTTTCAAAGCCTTTTGGAGTCATTTCTACTTGTTTTAGCTGTATTGATGGTCTGAGACTAAACTTGGAGCCAGAACAAGATATTTATGTGGGTTTCATTGGTTTCGTGTTTGTCTCACCCAATGGATGTGAATTCATGGCGTGGATTAGGAGTGGATTAGACAAAATTAAAATACTTTAAGACATGATTGTCTAAAAATCACTCCCCCCCCCCACAAAATCCCAACACCCTGCCTTCTGAAAATAGTTGTGTTGTAAAAACTGAAACAGAGAACACGCAGCTGTTATTGTTCAGTCGGGTGGATGAAACTCACAGAGCAGACACAAGGGTGCCGCCTAGAAGAATAACCTCATCTGAAGGCAGCTACACACATGAGGGTACAGACTTCTTCCAATTCAAGATACACACACAGCTCATTTAAGTCAAGACTGTGCTTCTACATATTCTTTGACCTCTATCATGTATCTCCCTTGAAAAGAAAACAGTGCAAATTTCTTGACTGCTGACCTTTATTAACGTGCCTAACCTCAATATCAAAGCCCAACAGTTTAGCTCATGGGTCTCTTTAAGAAGATAGACTGACCCAGGCAGGATAGGAAGCCACAAGGCACATCACGTTTTTAATGAGATATTCTAAGTATACAGAGAAGTAGAAGGAACAAGACGACTAGGATCCATGTACCTGCCCCCCAACTTTGTCAAATTTTAAGTTTGTAAAATAGCCTTCAGCTCTTTTTTCTGAGACATAAATCATTATGGATACTCTCAAAGCCTCACATATAACCGGCAATAATCCCACCCCCCACTTCAATCCCATATATAACCAGTAACCACGAAGCTGAATTTTGTGTTCATTATTCTCATGCATGTTTTTAATCATTTTATGTATATATTTATCCATAAGTAATATCAAGAAGTACTCTACCAGTTTCGAAGCTTATCTAAATAGTATCCTACTGTTGCAGTTACACACACAGATACACTGTAGACACACATATGTATATCATATGAAGGTATCCATATCCTTTTACAACTTTAAGGTGTGTCCCTGCACAGAAAATATAGTTATAGTTCCTTCCTGTGAACTGCTGTTTCCCATTGTATAAGCATACCACAACTTACTTACATATTCCTGTGGATAGACCATTAACTATTTTGCCATCCATTCTCTGTTATCATAAGTCAGACTGTGGGGAAAATTCTTTTGAATAAATGCATACAAGCTTTTTTTAATTTAATTTTATTTTTAATACAGAGTTAGAAGAATAAAATGACCAATAAAGTTGAACTTTTTCTAGGAAGAGAGGGGTGGGGTTATGGACATTGGGGAATGTATGTGCTATGGTGAGTGCTGTGAAGTGTGTAAACCTGGCAATTCACAGACATATACCCTGGAGCTAATAATATATTATACATTAATAAAAAAAATAAAAAATTAAATTTAAAAAAAGTTGACCTTTTTCAAAAGTGTAACTCTGAATTTTAACACAGGTACACATTGATGGGACCGCCATCACAACAGGGACACAGAACTGTTCCATCACTGGAAGTGATACCTTCAGGCTTTTCCTTTGTAGTCGCAACAAAGTTGCTATTCTATTTACTCAGATTTTTATAATTTCTGTTATTCTTTCTTCACTCTTGATGCTCTAAGTTTCCCTCTGGTAGTATTTGCCATCCATCTGAAAAAGTTGCTTTTCGTGTTTCTGTTGGAACAGGTCTGCTGGCAATGGATTCTCTCAGTTTTCATTGACATTTCATCATCGTTCCTGGAGGAAATTAATTCTGGAAAGAGATTTTGAAATTTTCTAACTTAAAATATTCATCGCACATGTGAGGAAAATGAAGCCCAGAGACAGTAAATACTTTGCCCTTATGTCATTGATCCAGGACCAAAATCTAAGCTTGATTCTCAGTTCAGTGTTTCCTGCACAATGTGCCGGCTCGCTATTTGATTTATATTTGGTTTATAGTGAGAATATTTGGTTTATTATTTGGTTTATAGTGAGAATAGGTTGTGGGGGGAAAAAAAGCTTGATTAGTATATGCTTAATACAAGAAAACCTGGTAAAATCATCATTTTTTAGAACTGAATGGGGCCTCAGAGATCATTCATTTCTGTGTTTCATGTTTCAGATGAGAAAACTGAGGCCAGAGAAGGTAATTCAGTATCCCAAAGGAAATGTACTAATAAGCAAAGAAATGACACTTATAGTAAGATCACGCCACGTATCCATCATTTGGTACGGGGGTTGCTTCTTTTGTTTTCTCCGGCAGCAGTAGCTGAGCTAGTTCGTCTTGGACCAAACACACTCTCTCCAGGAGCTCCCTCACAACCTCATGACCCAGGTTGGATGGTCATGTGGAATGACCTCTATGATGTCCTGTTCTCATTAGCACTATCCTCTCAACCGATGATTCCCCAACTTCAGCGTCTATCAGAATTGGACCTCAGGGTACACAGAAAAGTATAAGCTGTTAAGAATCAGCTTGTCGAAATTTTACATTCCTGGGCCCTCTTCCCAAGATTCTGATTCCCCAGATCTAGCATGTGACCCTAGAATTTGCATTTTTGTAAAACCCCCCCCTCCCCCACCCAGGTGATTCTGATGCATAGGCTGCACTGGGAGAAATGTCTGGTCTACCTTGAAACATTATGTCTTGGTCATGTAAAGAAAGTTCTGTTCTTTCGAGCTCAAAGAGACTGGGTATGACACCAAATCATTTCTTATTCTCACTGCATTCAGGATCCGCCATTCCCAGTACTCGAGCGGCTGTCCTCCTCTCTCAGGGACAGCTGGGACAGCTAGAAGTTAGCAGCAGCACAGCCCTCACACATCTGTATGGTAACAATAACTCTTGGAGACACAGACAGCGGCAGTCAGCATAGTTTATTTCATGTCTCTTACCTCTTGTCCTTTCACTAGGTCTGTTAAGATTCCTAAAACTTAACTATTCCAATTAAATGTAACAGCCAACATTGATCTAGGGCCAGATTTTATAAGTCCAGATTTTTACTTTAAATACACTTCACAATCATCCCCCCCACACACACATAAACACACCTAGACCCACACACACAAACAGCACTGATCCCATAGGAATGGATTCATTCTCAGCTGGTTGCCATGCTAGGCACGAGGTCCCATAGAAGCAGGAAAAAGAAGAAAGCGTGTTGGCCCTGTCCTCAGAATTACAATCCGGCCTGGAAAACCAACCACACAAACAAGAAACAACTAGTTGTGTGTTCAGCAGCATGCAGACATGTGCAAGATAAAAACAGAGTGTAACCTTCACAGATTGAGGAACTCTTGTGTTTAAATATTGACTCTGTTGTCCTTGTGATTTAATTCCTGGAAGTAACGAGCTTGATATTTAGCTAGACTGAAAGGAAACACAAGTGCCTTTTCCATTTGCTCCCTTAATGCCGCAAAGGCACAGATTCCCTCATCAGGCCAGTGTACAGCCTCAGACTTTTTCTCAATTGTCTTGTAGGTACGGACAGATCTCTTTCCTCTAATAATCATAAAAGGTGTTTGAAGGCAGGAACCATGTTTTATTTTATTGTCACCCATCATGAAGCCCCTCCCATGCCCCAGGTTCTAGGTGATACCCGACAGTTGCAGAGACAGCCTGAGTGAGGTCCCTGACCTCAAAGATTTCCCTGCATTCATTGAGCTCAAACTTCTCCCATAAGTGATAGGCCCAGTCCTCGGAGCTTCGGGCCAAGAGATAAGGAAGCCCCTCTCTGTGCTCGAGTGAGGAAGGCAGACACGGGTACTGCGTCAGTGTCTAGGGTTGCTGTTACAAAGGACCACAAACTGGGGGCTTAAAAAACAGAAGTGTAGGGGCACTTGGGTGGCTCAGTGGGTTAAAGCCTCTGCCTTCAGCTCAGGTCATGATCCTGGCGTCCGGCTCTCTGCTCAGCAAGGAGCACGCTTGCCTTCCTCTCTCTCTGCCTGCCTCTCTGCCTACTTGTGATCTCTGTCTGTCAAATAAATAAATAAAAATCTTAAAAAAAAAAAAAAAAAAAAAAGAAGAAGAAGAAGAAGAAGTGCATTGTCTCCTGGTTCTGGAGGCCACAAGTCTGAGATCAAGATGTTGATGGGGATAATCTCTACCAAGGACTATGTAAGAAAACAAGCTGCTTACCTCTTACCTAGTTTCTAGTGGTTTGCTGGCTCTCTCCAGTGTTCCTTGGCGTGTAGAAGCATGACTCTGACCTCTGTCCTCATCTTCTCATGGAGAACCCCTGGCGTGCCTAGCTCCATGTCCAAATTTCCCTTCTTTGCAGGGATACCAGTTATATTAGTTTAAGGGTCCGTTCCAATCTGGTATGACCTCATCTTAACTAATTATATCTACAATGACCCTATTTCCACATAAGATCACATTCTGAGGTATTAAGGGTTAGGAGTTCACCATATAAATTGACAGCATGGGGTGGGAGAGTGTCCTTCAACCTCTAATGCATACAAACAGCTAAATGTGACCTGGTCAATGCTTTAATAGGAGTGAATGAAAGAGCTATGGGGGTCCCTGAAAGCACACGGTACTGAGCTTAACAGGCATGAGGAAAACCATCAGAGAAATTGGGACACGTGGCCATAGCTTGGGCAGACATCAGACATTCTCCAGGTGGGGAAATGCCAAAGAACTTTTGAATAAAGGCATGTCTACTAGCGTATGAAGCACTGGGGGAAATGCAGAAAGTATTATGGGGTGAAACCGGAAAGACGTAGGAGAGCTGAGAGATGAAGCAGGAAGGGGAGGCAGAAGCCAAACCATGAAGAACCACGTCACAGTGAGTAGCCTAACCCAGACGCGATGAGAAGCCGTGCGGGCTTTCCAACAGGACATCGTGGTTGTACCCGCGTGCTAGAAAGCTCACTCTGGCAAACGTTTTGATTCTATCCTCACACAGGTGGGCACTGCGATGGGGCCATATTGGAATCTGGGCGACCAGTTAGGAACCTATTTGTGAGAGTCTGAGCAGCAAATGAGGAGACTCTGACGGCACTGAAGTCCCGTGGGAACGGAAAGGTGGGGATGGGTTTACGAGGGGAGGCTTGACGCAGCATGTCAGGCTCTGGTCAACAGTGGTTGGGGATAACTAGGATGTGGATTGAAGGGATGTAGATGAGGAAGCCAGGGGCCAAGATGAGGAGAGTCAGAGCAGGAGCAGAAGGGCAAGACCCATTTCTGAGAGACGGAAGAGGACACTGAGGCCACCCGCAACCGACTGGCCAATTCTGCCCCTAGGATTTCCCCTCTCCTGCCCCAACCTCATTTACACTTAACATCTGACTTCCACGTGCAGTTTTGCCCTTGACCTTGATAGAGCAGAGGAAAAGTGCTTAAGATAATCCCTAATCAAGTTAGAAATACTGTTTCCTGAGCTGAGGCCAGACAACAGAGTCTAGGAAGGGAGCGTAACCCCATGAGTAGCGGAGGACTAGAGTCGTGGGATGGGGATGGCTTCCTACCCACGTCCTTTGCCAGCCCAGAAGAATGCACACCAGCTTGCCACAGAGCCAGTGCAGCTGTGATCCTGGTCAGTGCCTGACTTCTTCATCCTCGGGCCATGATGCCTAATTAGACCATCAGGAGTTGCAAAGTTTCTCAGAAACTGGGAAGCAGTTGAAATTTGATTCCAGATAAAACAAAGGGGATCATGCAACAAGATGGACAAAGGCCCACCACCATTCCTGATGTAGGAAAGAACATTCGGGTTCAAAGCCAATGGCCAAGAAAGGATTCTGGAGAAATCTTTGGTGCAAAAAGGTGTTGTATTAAAGCAGAGGGCAGGACCTGTAGGCAGAAGGAGCTGCACTGGGGTCACAAGGAGTGGCGCATTATATACTTTCAAATTGGGAGGGGGTCTGGGGTAGTGTAAGTCTCTAAGGAATTTTGGAAGCAAGGTTTGCAGGACCTTGAGGGGGCTAGCTATTGTTGCAAAAAGGTCATTCATTACCATCTAATAAAACCTTAGTCGTGATGTATATCAGTCTGTCCTATGCTTGGGGAATGATTGCCAACATGTATCTTGCGGGGTTTAGAAACTTCTAAAGGAAATTTGATATGTTAAAGTACATTTACAGGATCCTGGGAGCCAGGCTAAGATTGCCTTTTGCCCTTAGCAAAGTATTAACTTCGAGGCAGTTGAGTCCCTAGAGGAAGGTCACTCTGCCTGTTTCAAGAACTTGTCAACAGGCTGTAGGTAGTGAGGAAATTTAATAATTTTTCTTCCGCCTTTGTTCCCCACATCAATACCCAGGAGAGGAAAGTAGGTGGCAAGAGTATCGATGTGGGGTTTCTCACTTGGACTGAGTTTTTAGGCCATGATATGCTCCTGAAAGAGATCCCTGTCCAATATCTTCCTTTCTCACGATTTATCAATCTTGTCCCATTCATAAATAGTATCTAACTTAACCCAGTGTGCTACAGGAACCGAGAAGTCATAATACTTCTAGCATACACATATCACATACTTATGCACCACGTGCTCAGGGGTGTTCCAAGCACTCAATAACCCTACTGGGTCAGTCCTATTATTTCACTCAGTTACAGATGAGGGTATGGCAAACATTAAAGACTCTTCCCCTGAACCACAGGGGAAGGAACTCTGCTCTGAACCTACAAGCCAAAGTGTGTCTGAGAATTCCTGACTCCATCCAAAGGAAGGAGGCGGTTAAAGAGTAGGATTGGCCTACATGGGAAGCTTCACTCTCTGGGCAAGCGGCTAGTGGCAAACATGAGTTTTCCGGAACATTCAGCTCAGTGGGGCTCCCTCCCCCAACTGACTTGCACTTCAATTCCTCCCCACTCCGCCCTCCCCCATTAAAGAGAGGAGCCAGGAGTCCAGGCCTGGCCTGCCCCCTCCCCCTCCCTCTTCCTCAAAAGGGAAATGAGGTGGGGGAGTATAAATTACTTCTCAAACTATCAGGGGAAAGTCTAACATGTGCTGTCCAGTGATTCATTTGGGTGGACTACTTTCACACCAAGCTAAATGCAAAAGTTCAGAGTGGGGTCATCGGGAGGCCCCTCCCTCCTTGAGTGCCGGAGAAATTTCCTCTTTGTAAAGAGCAGGCACAGTTGGAATCAAACTCCTTCCAAACAGGAAATCACCAAGATTCTAGGTAAAATCGGTGCCTTATTTTTAAAGGACAAACTTTTTTATTCTTTAAGTGGGTGTTTCCCGAGTGCCTACTAGGTGCCAGGCACGGGACACGTAGGTGTTGTAGACCTAGTGTGTGCCCAGGGTTGGGGGGGCGGTGATAGGAAGAGGAAACAGACAACACACACACGCACATACATATGTGACAAATCTTACTAAAGAAACACTTTCGGGGAATTGTCTTTTTTCTAAAAAAAGAAAATGAAAAAAAAAAAAAGGTTGCGCGCGCACACACACACACACACACAACCTGCGTCCCCGAAAGTGCCGAGACTGAGCCCAGAGCAGGGAAAGTGGGAGGCCTGGGGCGAGGGGGATGGGCGCGAGGTGCCGGCTGGGTGTCAAGGTGCCAGGGCAGAGCCGGCAGCGGCCCCGGGAGTTGGCTGGCGAGCTTGCGCCAGAGGCAGGTGCCAGCTGCGAGTGGGCGGAGGGGCGGGCGCGGGGCCAGGCGGGGGAGGCCCGGCGTCACCTCTGCCTCGAGGACTCGGGCGCGCAGACGAGCTCGCCCCGAGCAGCCGGGGGCACGGGCGTCCCCGCCATCCGCGGAAGGAGCCGCGGGAACGGTCGCCGCAGCCGCCCAGCGACAGCATCCTCTGGAGAGACGCCCCAGGCTCCGCAGCCGCCTTCCTCCGCCGGGAGGCGAGCGCCGCCGCCTGCTCCCCGAGCTCCCGCTCGCCGCCGCCCCCGGCCCCGCCGCCCGTGCGCCCGCGGGGGGCAGCAAACACCCGCGCCCCCCAGCCCTTCCCTGCAGCGGGCTCCCGGGCGGGCGGCGCGGGGAGAGAAGGTGCCAGAGACAGGGGCCCAGAGGCACCATCCTCTGGTCTCCACTCCGCGCGGAGCAGGGACGCCCGCCAGCCCCGCGAGCCCGCACGCCGCGGGTCCCCAAGTTCAGGGGCGACATCCCTCCAAGGAGGAGGGGCGATCCTCCGCGGTGAACACGCCGGCCCCGTCGACCCCGGCCGGCCCTCGGCGCCCAGCGCCCGCCCGGGTCCCCGGAGACGCCCGCGCGCCCCGGCGGGGCCATGCCCGGGCTGCGCCGGGACCGCCTGCTGACCCTGCTGCTGCTGGGCGCGCTGCTCTCCGCCGACCTCTACTTCCACCTCTGGCCCCAGGTGCGGCGCCAGCTGCGGCCCCGGGAGGACCCGCGGGGCTGCCCGTGCGCCCGGCGCGCCTCGTCCCCGGCCCCGGACTCCGCCGCCGCCTCCCCGAACCCCCGCGCGGCCGCGCGCAACTTTTCCCGAGCCGGGCCCGGCGCTGAGCGGCGCGGCGGCCGCGGCTCCAAGCTGCAGGCCCTCTTCGCCCACCCGCTGTACCGCGTCCCAGAGGAGCCGCCGCCCCTCGGGCCCGAGGACTCGCTCCTGGCCAGCCAGGAGGCGCTGCGGTACTACCGGAGGAAGGTGGCCCGCTGGAACAGGTGAGGACCCCGGGCGCCGGGCGCCCCCCGCGCGCGCTGCCCCGCCTCGCCGCCCCCGCCCGGAGCTCCCGCTGGGCGCCCGGCGCTGCTCGTGTTCCCCGCCCGGACCCCACCAGCTGTTGGCGGACGGCACAGTCCAGCCCGAGTGCATCTCAGGGGGAGAAAGTTTCAGTGCAGCCCCACAGCGGAGAAATGCTCTCAGCCTCTTTCCTCCAGCTCCCTGTTCACCCCTTAGCCCCGCTGCACTGTCCGGGGCCGTTGTCCCCCTCTTTCTCCTTGTCCTGATGTTGGGAAGCCGCTGCTGGACTCGGGTGTTCCGGAAAAGGTTCCCAAAGAGAGCAACTCCAGAGCTGGTTCGAATTCCGCACTCCGCTTTGGACCCGGGTGCCTTCCAGAAAGCAATGCTACTCCCTGAACACCCAGCTCTTTCTTTTAACTTACTCCTCTGCCCGGGTCAGAGATTGCAAGAGGTCAGCTGGGGCGGAAAGTTCCCTGACCTGGTCACCGACCTATTCTTTTTAAAACCCGGCTTGTCCCTCTGGCCGGTGCTCTAACTTGAAGGTGGTTTTAGCATTGGGGTAATTTGGGCTGACACGGATCTGAGGCTTGATACTTTCACAGAGGAGGTAGAAAGCTACCTGGAAATTTCTAAAAATCCAAAGCAAAATGTAGCTGGAGGTTGGGGGGTGGGGAGCCCAAACCTATTTAGGACTCACTTAAGAAGACGTAAAAGGGCAGGAAGGGGGTAGTTTGGAGTGGGAAGAATAGTCAATACTGAGACCGGGGTTAATGACAGAGATCTTCACATGAACTAGAACTGTTTCGAAGTACAGACTTGTCTAAATATCACTGGCATCCAGAGTTCATTTGGAACCACACCCATTACTTTTCTTACTACAAGAGATTTCAAAATGAGATGTCATCAGAGGGTTTTATAGTCCCTGCGGAGAATGGATCGACCATAAATCTCAGTGGCCGCCCAGGGCTAGCCCAGTTTAACTGTTTGCTCGTTATTCTGTAGCGCTAAGGTCCGCTGGGGCTTGAGGGAGGGAAGGACTTTCAGAAAGCAAAAGGAGATGAAATGGGGAGCCCTTGGCTGAAATCGCTGTGGTGAATTTTGCAGCTCCGTGGCTGATGACTTTAGATTAGAAAAAAGGTGGTTCTCCATTTCATTGCTAATTGGGTATAATAAAAAGGCAATTTGAGAGTGTTTCTCAGACACTGTCCTGTTCAACATTACCTTGATTTCATCAGTAATGTGGGCGTCGGGATCAATGGACTAGGAAATTGTGCCCTTAGAAAATCGTCTACCTATCTGCGGAAGGTTCCAGAATGAGGGGACTGTGGGCGAAGTCGTTTGCTTTCATAATCAGCATTCATGTATTCTCGTTTCTGTGGCCCTGCACTTCCTTATGTTCCTCCGGATCTTGAAGGAAAGTCCAGGAGAATATTTTTGGCAGAAACACAAAAATCTTTCTCACCGACATTTCCCACCGTCGATGTTTGAGCTTGACTTCTACGCCATCGTGTGTCATAAAAACACATTTCCTGGACAGAAATGATTTTGGTCATTTAACAGAGGGGTCGACCCATGGGGGCTGCTGACCTTGCTGTCTTCGGAGCTAACAGGGTAGTTTCGCATGGTTGGTTGAAATGCGACAGCTGGGATATTTCTTTTCCTCTTCCTTTTCCTACCTCCAGACCTCAAGCGAGGTTTGTGGGCTGAAGCAGGAGAGGAAGCTGCATTCTCGAGGGTTGAAACTTGACCTAGAATTGCAAAGAACACCTGCCTTCACCAGACCTGTATGGCAAACGGGAGGATTCTAATAAGCCTATGCCCTATTACGTGCATCAAGGTTAAGAACAAACGTGGAGGACTCAGTGGCCAGTGTGAACTTGAAGCACACCTAGAGTTCTGTTGTCAGAGAGAGTAACTCATTACCTGAAGCCAGAGAGTGGGCTAATGACTAGATAGCAAGTGGAAGTTTCAATGAAGCCCGCACCCATGCTGCTGTGTGCTTCTCTGACTACCCCAGGACAAGGAAGGCTCCAGAGTTCTGTGCAAGCAAATATTTAGACAGCAAAGGAAGAAACAGCGAATGACCTTACTAGTTGTGTCTCTCTTGCACGGACAAGCCTTCCTTGTTTACAGCCGCAACCCAGCCAGTATTTAAAAACTAGAGAGTTATAGACCTATACGGATGCCACCGTGCCAATAATTACCTACCATTAACTGCTATCCAAAATAATTGTAGCAGCAAGCCATCTGCCACACCAGGAGGGTTTCAGGCAGCGAGAGAAGCCAAATCAGCATTCTTCACCCCTTGCCCAGAAGCGACCGTTACTCTGAGTAATATATGTTTTTCTTAACCGCCACGCCAATAAGGCATGGTGTGAAGTTGGAAGGTATCTTTCTAACAACGTGAGCTCATTACCAACAGAAGGTAGGGAATGACCTGGTTGTTGTTTGTTTTTTGTTTTTTGGTTTTTGTTTTTTTTTTTTTTTCCTCCCAGCACATTCCTTTTTGATTTTGGTGGAAGGTGGAGCTTAGACATCATTTTGAATGTTTCAGGCTTTCCATCAGTCTTTGTTAATTGCATGTCAAGATAAGGTGAAGTTCAAATGCAAAAGATAGGCTGTGTGTCCCGTAGAGTCTCCCGGGCTGACATTCAGGGTGTTCTGCAGACTTCCCCTACCCACTGTTCCGCCCTCCCGTCCTCTCCTTCCTCCCTCAAAAACGGAACTAAGTGTGGCACAATCCAAGCTAAACATGCAACCAGGGAAAAAAGTGTTTCTGCCGAGTCGTTGGTCGCTGATCACAACGAGGGAGGCAACTCCAGGCTCTCTCAGGCACGATGACCCCTTGGGCACCTGTCTTGAGTAGCGAAAAGCCAAGACTGATCGAGGAGCGAGGGGAGTGTAGTCTGCAGGACTTCAGGCCGGGCACCAACCAGCCAGATGAGGCCGGAAGGCAGGGCTTACCTGGGGCACAGGTAACCGCTCACCTTGTTGCTCTCCTCTACCTTCTAGAAATGCGGCTTCCTGGCCGGTGGGCTGGGGTTCTTCTCTGCCGACAGGCTGCCCAAGCCGGACAACATCTGTCCTTTGACATGTCACAAGTGGCCAGCTTGGCCTGGCCCTTTGCCCACGGATCTTTGGTTGGTCCCCCCGTAACCCTCTGGTCTTGACAGTCAAGGTCAAACAGGGTCATCCCCCTCCAACCCCACCGGTGTTGAAACAAATTCCCTACTCTCTGCTTTTCTTCCTTGACGATCTCTCGGGTATGGGAAGGCTGTCTTTTCCTACAATTACAGCGTCAGCATTTCTCAGAAGCCTGGGTGTGTGGATCTGTGTTTTTCCCACCAGCCCAGGGACAGGAAGCACCTTTCTTTCCCTCTCCTCCTGCCTACTTGCTGTCACCAAAAGCAAAGCCTCGCCCTGAGTTTCCCTTTGAAAAATCACAGCAAAGAGACTGGGCAGCTTTTCAAAGATGACAGTTGTTTAAAGGGAGTAAATTGGCTCAAGTCTTTCCGGGGAAGCTTTGAGAAGATCCAGCAGGCAGGGCAGATAGAGGAGGGGCAGAGGGGGAGGGGAGGGGGAGGGAGGGGAGAAGGAGCCAGGGGTGATGAAAAAGAAGTCAGCTGGAAATGAGAACTGGTTGGTCTAGGGGGGTTTGAAGGCCAAGCTGCTTCCCGCCATGGCATCGGTGGAATGAAAAATACAATCACTTTATTTCACCCGCTCGGTGTCTCCCCTCACCTGCCCCTTTGTCTCCTTCCTGCTGGTCTCAGGCCGGCCCCAGACCATAAGGAACATAGATCGGGAGCAGGCAACTCAACTTGCAAAGCAGCTACGTGTCCAGCTTTTTCCTTCTGGATAGTGGCCACTTGCGTTTCTCCCAGAACCACCAGGATCTTGGGCCCTTGTCCGATTCTTCCATCAGTGATGCCCGCCCGGCTAAGAAAGGAAACGGCCTCCTTCGGGCAGCACATGGACCTCGACCAGACCTGTGTGTGGTTAGCAGAGGGAGTGGGGGCCCTGACTTCCATTTCTCTTTTCCAATTAGGGCTTTGCTTGACTGATTTGGGAAGACCTATTATTTTAGCGGTTTCTGCATCCCTGGACTTGTAGCTGGAGGAAACCTCTCCACTCTCCTCAGAGCCACAAACTCCAAACAGATGGTTTCTGAGAGGGCTAATCCAGAGGCCGTTTTTGGGTCCCTTCTTCCTCCTTCCAGAGCTCGGTCTTTACAGCCCTGACTGCAGCCAAGACTTACGTGGTATTCGTCGGAGGAGTACAGGCACTTCCTGTGTCCCGAATGTATCAAAATGAAACCCTCGGCCAAGCACGGGAGGATGCTTGTCAGCTGTTCTCTTGTTCCCAGCCCTTAACACTCTCTTTTCACAGTGGGAAGTTCTCATCAGTCCGGGGAACTCAACTGCCTAACTATTTGCCCACAAACCTCTTACCTGAAACGTGCTTGATCTGGCCCCAGTACTTCACAGAAACTTGCTGACTTTCTGGGCTTTACAGTTTCCTTAGAAGCAAGTGCATACTGTGGACAGAATTGCAAGATGGCCGCATTAGGTCCCCAGTCCTGGTGTACACACACTTGTCTTCATTATTCAACTAAGTAACCTGGGAACTGCTCTAAAGAATTTTACAGATGTAATTAAGGTCCCTGATGAGTTGACTTTGAGATAGAGAGATTATCCAAGTATGCCTGGCCTGGTCACAGCAGCCCTTTAAAAGTGGGGAGCTTTGGAGCACCTGAGTGGCTTAGTCAGTTGAGGGTTCGGCTCAGGTCATGATTTCAGGGTCCTGGGATCGAGCCCCGCATCGGGCTCTCTGCTCAGCATGGAGTCTGCTTGAGGATTCTCTCTCTCTCTCTCCCTCTCCCTCTGCCCCTCCCCAAGCTGGTGCACACACACATACTCTCTTTCTCTCAAATAAATGAATTAATTTAAAAAGATTTAAAAAGGAGGGAGTTTCTTCCAGCTGATGGAAGAAAAGAAAGTCAGAGATTCAGAGTATAATACGGGTCTGATGGACCATTGCTGACTTGACAATGAAAGGGACCTCATGGCAGAGGACACTTAGGGGTTAAGATTGGTCCTCAGGCAATGGCCTGCAGGGAAACAGGGCCATCAGTCCCCAAACCACAAGGAAATGAGTTCTGCCAACAACAAGAATAAGCTCAGAAGCAGATTTTGCCCCAGAGTCTCTGGACAAGAACTCAGCCTGGTCGACAGCTAAACACCAGCCTTGCAAAGCTGGCACAAAGAACACAGCTGAACTCCAACTCCATGAGCTAACAGATGGGCGCAACTTTAAGCCAGTAGGGTTCATGGTAGTTTGTTACACAGTGGTAGCAAACGAATATACAGTAGGGCTGCTTGTTCCATTTCATAGAAGAGACTGGGGACAAGAAGATTGCTTACCTTGCCTTCCAAAGTCACGCTGCCAGCAAACCACAGATGGGCTTTGGACCCAGAGGGTCTGGATCCAGAATATGGTCCCAACCATCAGCTCTCTTCTGTGCATCCTTTGAAGTCCACAGGCCCTCAATTTCCCTCTTCTGGAAAGGCTTTTCCGAAGCCACTCTGGTCCCTCCCTGACTGTATGCACCCTCCACTTAGAGCACCACATTATTTTTTATGACTGTAGCTGCCTGTGGGAGTGAACAGCATGCTTCTGTTGCTCCTGGCATGAAAAGCTCCCAGTTTGCATGTGGTCTTCTGGTTTCCCATGGGGTCCGTCCGGGGGGGGGAGGGCAGAGTCAGAGGAAATACTGCAGAGCAAATAATTGGGAACAGACAATAGCAGTATTGGGGGGCTGTTAGGAAATGGCCTATTGCATCCCATAAAGAAAAGGCCTCGAACCAAAACAACACTGACTGCAAAATCGCTCCACCTGTAACTTCCTACCCCTCCCTATAGAGGTCTAAGACAAAACCACCCTACTGAGAGATCCTAAAATTTGGATCTGGGCTGGGTGTTCTCTTCATTGCAATACCTTAAATAAAGTCAATTTTTAAAAGGGGGGCGTCTGGGTGGCTCAGTGGGTTAAAGCCTCTGCCTTCGGCTCGGGTCATGATCTCAGGGTCCTGGGATCGAGCCCCGCATCAGGCTTTCTGCTCAGCGGGGAGCCTGCTTCCCTTCCTCTCTCTCTGCCTGCCTCTCCATCTACTTGTGATTTCTCTCTGTCAAATAAATAAAATCTTTAAAAAAAAAAAAAAAAAAAAAAAGCCCTGAAGGAAAGTTGAGAAGGCATCAGGTGCCAGGAAGAGGGAATTTCCTTAGCTTCCTGTTCTCTAAGGAAGCGCAGCCAAGAAGTCTTGCCTGAAAGCACGTGGGAAGCACCAAGACCCTGACTTCGCCAACTCATTCCTGGCACTGCCCCTTGGCAGATGCTGACGTGTGTTTTTCTTGTGATTATTCATTAAGCGCAAGGCTGACAAGAGCCCATGGTTTCCACTGAAGGAGGCTTGCACGCAGCAGAAAGCCGAGCGGGGGTACCATTCTCAACGGCTGCCACTAGAGTGGGACAGAATTTTCGAGGCAATGGAGCAACTGTGAGCCTGTTGTTAGAGGCGCACACATAGACACGTGCCATGGAAGCCACGGCGAGGAGAAAATAACAAGCAAGGCGTCTCTCTTCTTGTGCCCTGTCCCTTGGTAGAATGTCCTGGGGTTTAAACGTGAAATCAGGACAGACTGAGTTTGAGAGCTGGGGAGATGCTGGCGTCCAGGACTTTGGAGGCCAAGCCCTGGGGGCAGCCAGTAGAATTTGGTTTGGGCAAGAGGCAAAGTTAAGAGTCAGAAAAATGTATAATTTATTGGATCCCCTGGTAACAAACCAGTTCCATTTGGGAAGCCACAGGGAATCGAGAAGAGCGGAGAATCAGCCAAGAACCTGTAATAAAACTCAGCAAAATACGGAGAGTAAAAGAAGCTTAAGGAGCGTTGGCACAGGGGCCCGTGGACCGAGAAGCGGGGCTGTTAAAAAAAGGCTGGCCCGGGAAGAGGTGGGATTTTAGAAAACTTGGAAGAGGTTGGTAGGTTAGAGAAGATCTCTGCTGGCAGGAGAACATCCGTGCTGTCTGGCCCCCAGAAGCCATGCACGGAGCTCAGAGAGCAAACGTGCTGTCGGTACCTGGGCAAGCTTCGTGGGTTGGAGGGAAATACGTCTGATGATGTTGAGGGCAATGGAGAGTCTAAACGCAGGGACTAGTGGTCTCTCCTGGCCGATCCAAGTGGCCCACGGGGTCTCTGTTTCATCAGTTCAAATGGGAGTTTTCTCTTTCTGACTCATTTTCTTCCGTGGGTGAACAGCTGCAAATTCTGTAGCAATACTGTATTTATCTGCATGTAACAGCTCAGCTCGTGGTTTTCGCTCTGAGTTAAGATGATGTACAACCTGTAGCTGCTTTTTACGTATCCTGCGCCCCTCGGAGTGGTCAGAGATGCTAGAGAAGGACCAAAGGCAGCTCCACCATCAAATCAAGCCCCTTTATTAACCGGCTGTTCTGCTGCTGGGGGTTTTTAACGGGGTCACTGGGCCCCACTGAGTTCAAGTGATGAAGTCTGTGTTTCCCTTAAATTTGACACCGAATTTGCATTCTGTGCAAATGCTTATTATTATTTTTGGAAAGCACACTTTGGTTTCAAGGGACAGAGACCCAACTCAAAGTAATGCAAGCTAGAAAAGAAAATGAGACTCCAGTAACCAAAACTCAGCAAGGGCAGCTCCTTTCTGTCTCCTTAGTTTGGATCTCCTCTTGCAGCTTCACCTCCCGACAGTCCACAGTCTGTCCTAGGACCAGACAGAAAAGAGTTTCTCCGATTTCCAAAAAGAAAGAGTCTGAGCCGAGATGCCGATTGGCCCATTCTGAGAAAACACCCGGCTGTAGAAGGCTGTGATGGGCCCACCTTTGAGGGGGCTGCCCACGCCTCAACCAATCACTGATGTCAGGGAGGCGGAGCTATTGGAAACACCTGCCAGCCAGGTGGCTCAGTGTGGGGAAGGGCAGTCCCCCAGAGTGACCCTGGGTGGACAGGGGACAGGGGTCCTGGAGGAACTGCCCTGATCAGTGATTCTGGAAAGGGTCTCCGCTTAAGCATAGGGCACTTTCTGACTCCTGTAGACACTGTTCTGGAGTTTTAATTAAGGCTTTTTAAAATCAAATTCAGGGCTCCTTGGTGGCTCAGTTGGTCAGGCCTTTGGCTCAGGTCTGCCTTTGGCTCAGGTCAGATCCCAGGGTCCTGGGATGGAGTCCCGCATGAGGGCTCCCTGCTCAGCGGGGAGTCTGCTTCTCCCTCTGCCTCTCCTTCTGCTCTTCAAACCCCCTCCACCCCAGCAGGTGTTTGCTTTCTCGTGCTCTGCTGTCTCTCTCTCTCTCTCAAATAAATAATCTTTTAAAATAATAATAAAAAATAAAACCAAATTCATTCATAACAAATTCCTAACACGTGCAGACTTTTTATACCAACCATTAAAATCCTCCCAAGAAGTGAGGCATCTTTGCATGTGGGCGCAAATCAACCTTACTCCCTCACGGGAGCCCGAGGAAGAAACTGATGTGGCCTTGTTCATTCATGGGCTTATTTTCTGTCTCCCGACAAGAGATTCCGCTTGGAGCCACGACACCAGTGTGTCGATCCTGCCTTCCTTCAGAAAGGAAGAGAGTTGAGTTGTGGTCCCTGAAGGCTCTTTGCTGCTCTGTTTTCCAAGTATTCCAAGTATTCCAAGATTTCTTCTTCAAAGTCTGTCAGAGTGAAAATATGGGGCATTTTCCAAGTGCGCTCCATGAGCTTCTAGAGTTTGGGGAGGCGTTTCTTGGGTTCTGGAAATGATTGATTAATTTTCATCTTGAAAGAGCGTACTTCAAGATGATCTTAACATGAGAAAACTCACACCGATTGTGTTTTGCACACGGCAGCCCACGGAGCCTGTGGTAGGTGGTTCATGGGGACAGATGGCTTCTTCTATCTTTGTTTAATTGAGGAGTATTCTGAGATTGCAAGGTGCGCTGCTAAAATCTGTGTGTGTATCAGGTTTTTTTTGTACTGTTACCAAAACAAGGTGTTAGAAATTAATCAGGTTCTGAAATAAGATGATGTCCGACTTCCATTGCCCCCAAGTTTGAATGCTTGAGTTCATAATCCTGTTATCCCTCTCATTTTTATTGGTTGGCTTTTTAAAAATGAATTTACATATTTTACCCTATTAGATTGATAATGATAAATTATAAATATTGTTTCTTTTTTTGGCAATACTGGGTAAGATTTCTTTTGTAAGGAAGGTTCCACTTGTGGAAGAATTTTGAAAACCACTGATCTGGAATGTGTGGAAATAGAGTAAATGTCTTTTCTTCTTTTCTCTCAAATTGGTGTGCCTAGAACCCAAGCCCCCTGCCCCTGCCCTCACCCCACCCCACCCCCAGCTGTTGTCAGTAATGAGATCAAGGCACTTGCTAATGACCACGCCTCCCACCACAGCTTTGCCAATGCTTCCGGCAACTGGAGCATAAGAGAGCATCTTTTAGGGCTTGTACACTGCTTACTTTGCTGCACAACAAATCATTCCAAAATGCAGTGACTTAAAACAAGAACCATTTAAAAAAAAAAGAAGAAGAACAATGACAAGAACCATTTATTAGCTCGTGATTCTGCAAGTCAGCATTTGGGCTGGGCTCAGCTAAGCCTTCTTCTGATTCTCTGCTGGGCTCCCTGAGACATCCGTGGTCTGCTGCTGTGTATGTTCTACTGATCCTGGATGTGTCCTCTTCCTTGGGGTTCCCTGTCTGGGACCTTGGCTGAGATGACTGTGGCTGTCCACGGCCTGTCATCCCCCAGTCAGCTAGTCCAGGATTCGTCACATGGTGGTAGCAGGTTATCAAGAGAGAGGAGATGTGTGCACGGCCCCTGGAAGTCCTGGCTAGAGCTTCCTAAGTATCACCTCTGCTTAGATACATCTCAGGCCATCTGGGGAGATTCAGGTCTCCTGGCCATTGGAGAAGAGGCAGTCTAATAACTTAGTACTGTTCCCCTGAGCAAGGCTCAGAGCAGGTCCCCTTTGCTGGTCAGTTGTCGGGCAGTGCGCCGGTGGCTCCAAGTGGCAAGAATCTGCCCCATATGTCAGTGAGAAAGACGTCTAACGTAACCCCCCAAAACCGAATGATGCCGCTATGGACTGAATCATGTTCCCGCAAAAGTCATACGTTCATGTTCTAACCTGCCATACACCTCAGGACGTGACTGTTTTTGGGAGACTGGATAATGAAGATTAAGATTAAATGAGGTCACAAGGGTGGGGCCTTACGCCACTATGCCCGTGTCCTTGAAGGAAGACAGAGAGACAGGTGGGATACTTATGCACAGAGGAAGGCCCTATGAGAACACAGGGAGAAGGCGGCCACCTTCAAGCCATGGAGACAAGCCTTGGGAAAAACCACGTCCACTGACGCATTGATCTTGGACTTCTAGCCTCCAGAACTGTGAGAAATAAACATCTATTGTTTAAGCCACACCAGTCTGAGGTGTTTTGTGGCAGCAGCCTGAGCAGACGCACACAGAGGCCAGCTGATGGGGAGGCGTTGTGGCTGATCTGCTGCCTTGGGCCTGCCTCCACCTCAGCTCCTGGGACACCGGCAGTCATCGCTGAAATGGTCCCCACCTCCTGGTCTAGTTCTTCCAGCTTCATGAAGCCTCTGGGTCTCCCTTTCCAAGCCCTTGAAAACTCCCTCAGTTCCAGACGACACAGCCTCCATCCCCGCTTACGGTCAAGGGCTTGTTTGGCTCTTCATTCAGACCTGTTTACGGACAGACTTGAAGTTCCCCTTGTTCTGGAGACCATTTATGAGGTCTGAAGCAGATACTGGTCTCTCTGTCTCCCTGCAACTCTCCCACGAGGGTCCTAATCACCCCCAAGACCATGGACACTCCGATTGAATGGATTGAGGACACAGCATGCTCCCACCAGGTGTTTAAAACTTGTTTTGTAAATTTTTTTTAAGATTTTATTTATTTGTCAGAGAGAAAGAGAGAGAGCACAAGCAGGGGGAGGGGCAGCGGGAGAGGGAGAAACAGGCTCCTCGCCGAGCAAGGAGCCGGATAAGGGGTTCGATCCCAGGACCCTGGGATCATGACCTGAGCTGAAGGCAGACGCTTCACCGACTGAGCCACCCAGGTGTTCCTTGCTTTGAAAATTTTTAAACACTTCCTTTTCTATGAACCAATGTAATATTTAGAACAATGATGAAAATTTGTTTTCACTTCTCAGGTGTATTAAGAGCCTGAAGGAAATTTCCAAAGACCTTTCTCCATTCACTTATCTCTAGGGCATTTCTGATAATAACTGTTGATATGATTAGAGGCATGAGTGTGTAGAATCCTTTCTGCATCTTGAAGCTCTTTTATTTATTTATTTTTTAAGATTTTATTTATATATTCGGCAGAGGGAGGGCAGGAGCAGATAAGCAGGGGGAGCGGCGGAGGGAGAAAAACAAGAGGCTCCCCACTGAGGAGGGAGTGCGATTCGGGACTCGATCCTCGGGACTCGATCCGAGGACCCTGGGGTCATGACCTGAACCGAAGGCAGACGCTTAACCAACTGACCCACCCAGGCGCCCCTTCTTGAAGCTCTTTTCAACAGTCTGTAATTAGTTCACTGTAGAAAAGGATGGGTCTTCACAGCCAGTAAGAGGCTGACTGAGTGTCCCCATGGAAAGACACCCAATCAGTCTGTCTTTGGATATATAGCGGTATCCTTGGCACCAGCCTCGGGCAGCAGACTCCGTGTACCACCGACCCCTGGGAAGAAAAGTGCTGTCTTATGCCGGGACCCTCAGAGGCCACGCCTTCTGGAAAACCCTCTGCTGAAATTTACACAAACTCCCTCAGTGCAATGGCATCAAAGCAACACAGGGAAAAATGTCTGCGCTGTGTTTATCATCATCACAATCATTGTGTCGTTATAATGTCAGAGTGAGGAAGGAGGTTCATCTAGGATAATTTGCTGTCAGGAAATGAAACAGACCATCAAGGACGGATTTTCATGCCACACACGGCGTCGCTCAGTGGCCCGGGCCCCCTTGGCAGAGAACACTTGGAAAGCTCCATCTCCCACTCCTGGGGAAGTCACATCGCTAAGCCACTGGATGTTAGCGTTTCCTGAGCAAGTTCTGAGAAGGGGATTCAGTCACTGGCATTCGTGTCCTGTAACAAAGGTGTTCTTTCGCAATTCTGGAGGCTGACTCTGAAACACAGGGGTCACTTGGCAGAGGGCACAGTGCTCTGTCCAGAGGCTCTGGGGAAGAACCAGTTCTTTGTCTCTTTCAACTCGTCGCGGCCGCCAGCGTTCTCTGATTTGTGGCCATATCCCTCTCCACGCTGCCTCCGTGGTCCCGTCACCTCCTCTTCTGTCTCTGTGCTCATGGGTCTTCGCTGCTTCCTGTGTCTCTCTCCTGGAAGGACACGTGCCATCGGATCTGGGGCGCCCACGGGGGATCCAAGACCATCTCCTCTCAAAATCCTTAACTTTGTTACATCTGCACAGACTTTATTTCCAAATAAGATCCTGTTCACAGGTCCCAGGGATTAGGTCGTGGACATGAGGTCTTTTGGGAGACCACCCTGCAGGCCACTGCAGTCCCGTTCTGATATGAATACAAACCGTGAGTGACCATGGTTTTATTGTAAAAAAAAAAAAAAAAAAAAAAATTTTTTTTTAAGATTTTATTTATTTGACAGACAGAGATCACAAGTAGGCAGAGAGGCAGGCAGAGAGAGAGGGGGAAGCAGGCTCCCCGCTGAGTAGAGAGGCCGATGCGGGGCTCGATCCCAGGACCCTGAGATCATGACCCGAGCCGAAGGCAGAGGCTTTAACCCACTGAGTCACCCAGGCGTCCCTGTAAAAAAATGTTTAAAAATGAAACATCATCTAGTGGATAATCTTTTAACTATATCATAAAGACAATTACGATATGTCTCATGGTCAAATAAATATAAAATAGTTGAACAAAACAAGTCAGAGGGAAAATAAGACCCATGGGGCCTAGAGGGAGGAACGTCTCAGAACACCTCTGTGAAAACCTGCCCGCCCCCGAGCTAGCTGTGCTCAGGAGAGCTGCTAGTCGTGTCTTGTCTCTAGGGGCAAGAGCTAGCCTATAGCCCAGGGAGGACCCAGGGATTCCTGGAAATTCCCTGTTCTCCTCCTCCCTCACGTCCGGCACCTCAGAGGACACCATGTGTTAGAAGGACCAGAGCCTTCACCTTCCCCAGCACAAGTGGCGCCGTGTCCCCCAGCAAGTCCATTACGGTCATGACCCCGCGGGCCCTGTGCGGCCCAGGCCCGGCTCGCAGGCCTGCTGGCTTGTGTTATCGAAGGAGAAAACCGACAGGTTCCAGAGAAACAAGTAAAAGACACCTCCTTTGGGCAGCCTCCCAACAAGCCTGATGTTTTAGCAGAGCTGTTTTTTTAAAAAATATATATTTATTTGAAAGAGTGAGCAAGAGAGAGAGCACCAGTGGGGTGGGGGGTCGGGGGGGTGGGGACAGAGGGAGAGGGAGAAGCAGGCTCCCTGCCCATGACCCCAGGATCATGACCTGAGCAGAAGGCGGACGCTTCACCGGCGGAGCCACCCAGCAGAGCCCCACAGCAAAGCTTCTATTCGATGTCGAGGGGCATTATATTTAGGATAAATTGCCCAGGAGCTCGGGCGGGGGGGGGAGTTTCTCAGGGTTATCATTCAGCGCAGAGAGGGAGACTAGGCAGTTGGCTAGACCTGGAAGTAGGAACAGAAGGTTCTGTGGGAAGGTCGCATGGTCCAGAGGGATGGGTGAGTGGATTCAAAGCCACTGACCTCCGTCCAGCGAGGAGCCAAAGGTCCAAGGGCGGGCTGCATCCTCCTCACACAATACTTCGGGAGCTGCAGTGACAGCTTGTAATCAGGGTAATCAGTGCCACCCAGCCTTGTGCCGTGGCATGTGGCTGCAAAATTGGGGGCTGGAAAAATATTAAAAGACATTATAACCGAATGGCCACCTTCGATATTAAAAAACCATCAACAAAGCCACCACGGTACGCCTAATCTGAGCAGTAGAATTTAGTGGTGGCCCCTGTGGGTTAAACTCATTGCAAAATGTCACCGAACGAGGTGGCCTTCTGTTCTGTTATGAGCTGTAAATCCATTAAAAGGTCTGAGGAGGTCAGCCAGAAACGATGAGCTTGGGTTTATGACAATCGGGCGGCCGCCCTTCTTTCTGGCAATGATGGAGCTAGTGATCTGTTAAGGTTCCTTGTCATCTGTGATTAGGAAAACTGTTTTATCTGCATCTATGAAAATGCTTCTTCCTGACTTCCCTGGCAGGATCCACTCAGCCAAAAACATCAGTTTTTCATTATGTATTTAAAAAAAACAAACAAACAAAAAAAAAAAATCAAGCAGATGGACCAGAACGATTGGGCCCCAAAAAACCAGCTGGCTTCTTCTTGCCCTTTGGGTCTCCTTTCAGAGCTCCCCACCCACAGGGGGCTTTCCTGTCCCAGTGACCTAAAGGGGTCCCAGGGCCTCCTCTGCTGGCTCCTGCCTTGTTTTCATCAGGCTTCTTAACAGGACTTAACACCTTCTCGCTTATTGATAAGCTCAGCATTTAACCTCACTAGATCACAAGGTTCTTAAGCGTTGTACTCAATTGAATGGATACATTCACGTCCTCGTCCCCTGAATCTGTCACGGGTATCTTACTTGGAAAAGGAAAAAAGTCTTTGTAGATGCCATTACGTGAAGGATCTGGAGATGAGGAATTCATCCTGGGTAATCTGGGTGTATCCTAATCCTAAAACAAGTGTCCTTTTTTATTTTTATTCTCACACTTTATTACTTTATCCAAGTGATAACAATCTGTTAGAACTTGTATATGTTCTTACATTTTCCCTTTTTTTATATATAATTTTTTTTATTTTTTTATAAACATATAATGTATTTTTATCCCCAGGAGTATAGGTCTGTGAATCACCAGGTTTACACACCTCACAGCACTCACCATAGCACATACCCCCCCCCAATGTCCATAACCCCACCACCCTCTCCTGACGCCCCTCCCCCTGGCCACCCTCACTTTGTTTGGTGAGAATAAGAGTCTCTTATGGTTTGTCTCCCTCCCAATCTTGTTTCATTTATTCTTTTCCTACCCTCCAACCCCCCTACATTGCATCTCAACTTCCTCATATCAGGGAGATCATATGATAGTTGTCTTTCTCTGATTGACTTATTTCGCTAAGCATAATACCCTCTAGTTCCATCCACATCGTTGCAAATGGCAATATGTCATTTTTTGATGACTGCATAGTATTCCTTTGTGTATATATATGCATATATATATATATATATATATATATATATATACCACATCTAGAGCTACCCTATGATCCAGCAATTGCACTACTGGGTATTTACCCCAAAGATACAATGTAGTGATCTGAAGGGGCACGTGCACCCAAATGTTTATAGCAGAAATGTCCACAATAGCCAAACTATAGAAAGAACCTAGATGTCCATCCACAGATGAATGGATAAAACAAGTGTCATTTTAAGGAAAAACAGGGAGAGTAGACACAGAAGAGGAGACAACGTGAGCAAGAAAGCAGAGAGCGTGGTGGGGCTCCCAGGCAGGGAATGCCAACAACCGCGAGAAGCTGGAAGAAGCAAAGAACTGATTCTCCCCCTGCAGCACCCCCGCCCCCCGAAGGAGCAGAGACTTACTGACACCTTGCTGTCAAGCTCCTGGACTCCAGAACGGCGAGAACACTCAATTTCTGGAAAGCCACCAAACTTGTGGTCATCTATTATGGTCATCCTAGAGCCTAATAGAAGGATGGAGGCTTGCTTGCGTCTTTGATGATGTAAGCCAGTATCCAAAAGGCTGGTTTGTACACAGTAGTTGCTTAATAAATGTTTGGTGCATGAATGAGAAAAAGAGTACTTCAGAGGCTCTGTGAGCAGGCAGTTCTGGGTTGAAATCCTGGCTCTGCCACAGGTCACCGAGAGGCCTGTCTTCTGGAGATCGGGTGTCCTCATCAGCAGTGTGGCCCAGAATACCCACCCTGAGGGCACTGGAGGGCAGAGTGAGGTCACATACGTAACGTCTTGAGCATGATGCTTGGTGCATACAGCACAGAGTCTCCAACAGGGGAAGGCCCGCTCGTTGGTTATTCTTCTGTGTTCGATGTGGGTGACTTGCCACATGTCGGTCGCCAGCCTTATCCAGTTACGTGGGATTCTCAGTTGATGAAGCAACAGCAGCCTTGGCCAGGTCCCACAGCCACGGGAAGAGCACCAGGGCCTCCAGCCCAGCCAGCGCCCTGGCTTGCCTTGGCCACATCTGGTGCTTCCGGAGACAGAAAATGCATGGATGGATTTCTCCACGGTCACCCGGACGTCGGACGCCTAGTGCTTGCGGACGGACAGAACACGGAACTGGGTCTCGGTGCCATTAGTCTACGTCTTTCAGAGATCACATGGCTTCCCGCCCCCCACACACGCTTCAGAGTAGAAACCGGTCAGCTAATGTTTGCCCAGGGACAGGACTTGAAATGACAGGAATCCTGCGGATTCCAGAAATGACTTTATTTTTTTTCTCCTTTGCTCTTTCCACAAGCATTTCTTAAGCCAGTTAAACAGGCTGCTCTCTGCTCACTGCAGACCTTTTCCTTGCAACAAAGCCTCCCACAGGTCGGTGACAGTGGTCCTAGCTGACACCCGAGAAATCCTTACTCCGGTGGTGGGGGGAGGGTAGCCGCGCTGCTTCCTTCCCAAACTCTCTCACTTAATCCTCACAACAACCCCGTAAGAGAGGTACTATTATTGTACGCATCTTCGGTGGAGGAGAAAGGCTCAGGGGGGTGAGGTTACACCAGAAACTGGATTTCCAAGGCAGAAATTCAACACTGACTTGAACTTCGCCTCCTATCTGAGATCGGGTCCTGGCAGCATAGCTGAAACTAGAGTCAAGAGCAGGAGGCCTGGGGGCTGTGTTCTCAGAGTGACCCCTTGCGTCGCAGTCTGGGGGTGGGCCAGGCCGAAAAGCTCCCAGCCCTCGGCCATGGACACACAGATCGTGTGGGCTTCCCGGAGGGCGAGTTGGTGGTAAGCACCAAAAGCTGTAAAAATAGCTCAACTCATCCGTTGTGATGCCCTCTAGACCTGTTTGTGTTGTCTTTTACGCCACCAAAAAAAATGTTTGCTTTTATAATCAGGGGGAAAAAATCAGTGATGGTTGAATCCCTCCCCCGTGTTCTGATTCCAGGCTTGGGTTTCATCGCAGCAGCACCGGGGACGGTCACCGATCTGCCCCCATGTAATTCAGGTCTCCTCTGCTTCGGGTCCCCTCCAGCTCAGAAGCCCCTGTCATGCTGGATAGGTCTTACTCAACCGCTGAGCCAGAGCAGTGACCCCGGGAGGTCAGGATGGGGTGGGGGACCAGTCAGCCCTGAGTGGAAACAAGCGGTCTGTTGCAACATAGCATGAACCCAGCTCGGAGAGGGGGAAGTGATTGTGTTTCAGCCGGAGAGAAACGAGTTTGTGTTGAGAAATCAGCCCATTCAGCAAAGTCTCACTGAAATCTTGATACCGTTGCTTTCCCAACAGCGGACAGACAAGCCCGTGTGGCTGGTGTTCTCGCCACCCTCTCCCTGATCTTTATGGGGACCCCATCGGTTGGCCGAGTAAGTCCTTGACAAAGCATCACTTGCCCTGCTAGACTAGAAGGATGATCGATTCACAGGGCATGGGGGAGCTAGAAGAAGAGAAGCCACGCAAAGGACCCCCACGATTCATGTCTAATAAGTTCTTCACAAGCGCAAGTTAGTGACACTCAGTAAAGACACATCCTATGTGAGCTAATAGCACGAGAGTGAGGCACCAGCATCCACGTGCTCCCCTTGGGTCCCAGCCCCCCAGCAGCCAGGTGGGGCCATAGGATCAGTTCTAGCCAGTGGCAGGAGAGTAGACGTGACCTATGACCTATGTCACTTCCTGGCCAGTAGTGAACACTCCGGGGCCTCTCTTTCCTGACCCTGATGGCCTCAGAAGGCCACCCGCTGGGATCTTGGCGTATCCCCAAGGCCAGGTCCCTGAAGCACGCTGTGACCTTCACGAAACAAGTAGCATGAGTAAGAAAGGAGCCTCTGTTGTGGGAAGCCACGGAGATCCCGGGATTACCCTGGGATTCTAGCAGAACCTGCCTCTGATCCACCAGTACAAGGGTGAAAGAAATAAGAGATAGGTTTCTTTCTCCGAGGAATCCAGTCTAAGATGAAACTCTAAGCCCCCTTTCCTGTTAGGTTGGTTGGACATTTATTTACTCGAAGTCATCATGGAAGCTCTTTTTCCCAAACCCCTTCATGCTGGGTGGACGTGCTTAAGGTCACAGGTGACAGAACAGGTGAGGAGGCTCCCCTAGTTCATGTTTGTCACTTGGGCTTGTGCAGGTGGCTGGGGATACTCTGTTGGGTCTATGCCAAGCTCAAACATAAGCACAGGACTATTTGCTGGGGTGGGTTTCCAGTACCTGAAACACACCTTCCTAGGCACACCATGCAGTCACTTTCTGCCACCCTGGGTCGCCCCCAGGAAACAGACCAGACATATACCCCCCAGCCAATTTCCCTTTCCTAAGCAGCTTTCGGAATCTGCCTACTACCCTCAATAGTTTGTGCTTCGGTAGGCACATCCCACAGTCTGTTAAACCCCACTGTCCAGCGTATCCCTTCATGGAGTTCAGGCTTTCCTAAAACCAAAAATGAAAAAAGTCCAGAGAAGGAGTGAGGAAGCCTGTCTCAAGTTTGCCTGCTTGGTCCTCGGTCATCAACAGCCTCGGGGACAGGGAAACTCAAAGCCCAGCCACCTCCTCGGAACAGAGTTGGGAAAAATTCCACAAGAACAACAACAAAAAAAACACACAAAAATATATCAATAAATTATCCTACCCCATGGGTCATTGCGCGTGCAGAGGAGGAAAACAGGCCAAGGTCGGCGATCACTCTCTGTTTGTAAATCAGATGGAAAAAAGAATGCCATGCAAATGAGCCCTAACTCAAGCTAGGTCTCCAGGCCAAGGACTGGAAAGAATTCAGTCCGTGGCTGAGCCACAAGGAAACTGGCCCACAAACCATGAAATCATGTACTGTGCGCCCCCCCCCCCGGCCCTCACCTAACCCCCGATTACAACCCCCTGCATTTCGATCTCCCTGCATTCAGACTTCTCTGTCCTTCAAATGCCCTTGCCTTGTGTGCCAGACCTCCAGGCAAAGCTCAAACATTTTCTGAAAGTACGTACGTTCTGATGGACCTTTGATTATCAGAGGACCCCCCCGGGTGTGGATTTTTAAGGTTTCTCTTTTTCTGGGTCCGCTCCAAGGACAGCCGCTAGACCTCATTTCTGTCTTCTGCAGTCAGGAAAAACAGTCCAGGAGAGAGAAGACCCTCGCCCAGCCAACGTCAGTATCATTTGTTCACAGCGTGTGTGTGTGTGTGTGTGTGTGTGTGTGTGTGTGTGTGTAACACTTACGCATGCGTCCTGTGTACATGAGCCATCTCTGTTTATCTGGGGACCGCACAATGGGAGGTTGGGAAGAACCAAAATGATGACATTTCAACAGACCCGTCCCGTATCTCTTGCGGGGGACAGGTGTGTTAGCATTTTAGCCACGGGCTTGCGAAGTGGGATAACTCTGATAGCTCCGGACATGCTGACTCCCATTCGGCGTTTTTTTTTTTTAAACCATTAAGAAACATTTATAATTTTTGCTGCGCAGAAGATACCAGAGGAGTGTGGGAGGCCCGGAGGAAGACTTGCACGCTGTCTATGGAAAATATCCAATTGCACAGAGTCCAGAGCCCATCCTGGCGATTTTCAGGTCATGGCCAGAGGATTCAGTGTCTTGCCTGCTCGTGATTCTGTGGCTGCAGCCCGGGGTCGCTCCGCGTCAGCACTCCTGACATTTCGGGTCGATTTTCCATTGCGCTCGGCTTTTCTATGTACCAAAGGGAGTTCAAACACTTCCCTGAGCACCTCCCCCGCCACCCCTATTGCAAAAAGTTCTCCAAGTATCACCACCCCCAGGGAGTGAAATGGCCTCTGGTTGGGAAGCTCTGGTCTTCGCCAGAGGCAGCGGTCCGGTGGAAAAAATGGACAAACAGCTGTGGGACCCCAGCTCTATGAATCATCACGTCATGGTTGGGTGGAGGGGTTCCTTGGTCCAGTATGGATCTTTAATGTTTCCAAATGTGTCGTGTGCACCATGGAGTCCAGGGGGTGCCGACACGTGCCGGGAACAGGAAGGGCTCTCGGGACGGGAGGGCTGGCTGCAGGACTTCCCAGAGCCTTTCCTGTTCTCCCACCACTGTGACTTGCCCAGAGAGGTTTCAGCGTGCGGCTCTTTCCAAATTTCTTTGTGTGCTACCCGTAATGTCTGGGAGTCATGTCGGTGTTCAGCTCTGCACCCAGGCAGAAACGTAGCCCCACTAGCAGGGGTCTGCGCTTTCCTGGACTTGAGTCTGGGGATCCTGGAGACTGGGGATGGCTCTTGCTTTCCTCTCCAGAGTGTCCAGTCTACTCACATCTTGGGCGATCGGTCTTAAGGTTGTTAAGAAGATCAAGAATCAGGTTCCCCACTGAGGTCATTGTCTCAGCTCCTGGAATGTTCCTCCTCATTGCCACGGGTGTCTAGCCCATTCTGTGAGGCAAATTCCAACAGAGTCTGCGTGAAATGCGTAAGTCTAGCCACTTTGACAAGATCTTTATTTTTTTCACACTTGGGAGCATGAGGACCGAGGGTTTCTTATTTTAGCTTAGATGTCCACCTCAGTTAAGCAAGTCATTTCATGCCTACATGCCCAGCTGCATGTAGCTAATGTCCTTCGTGGTTACCCGCCCCCAAGGGTGAAGGCTGTGCACGGTGATGCCCTCCCTACTTGGATGGGCTCCTGGTTGCACGCGTGGGGCTATGGATCCCTCTCCCTGGGGAGGAGCCTGGGGAGTCATCAATGATCCTTGCTCACAAGGATCGAGACACAGGGAGCGAGAGGGTTGTCAATGGCCGCAAAAATGACAGACAACCAGAGTGGTGTTGAGGAGGTGTCCTCAGAAGGCAGTCCCTGAGATTTCTGTCCCTGTTCTGCAGCGAACGCTCACCAGGCTGGTGACCTTGAGGCAACTCCACACAGGCCCCTAACTCGGGTGGGTCTCCTCCCCTATGAAATGGGGCCAGCGGTGGGCCTGCCTCATTGGTAATCGGGTAGTTGTGACGAGAAATGAGCCAGGGCTTGGGGAGTGCCCGGCCCAGAGCAAGAGCCTCCTTGTGCTCGCTGTGGACCACCGTATGCAAGAGCACCAGAGGGAGCGAAGGGTGCTGGCGACAGGTGTGAGGGGCTGCTGAGGGGCTGGCTCTCGGGAGCCACAGTCTTCTTAAAAGAAGACTTAAATTTTATTTTATTTTATTTATTTATTTGAGAGAAAGAGAGAATGAGAGGGCATGAGAAGGGGGAGGGTCAGAGGGAGAAGCAGACTCCCCGCCCAGCAGGGAGCCCGATGTGGGACTCGATCCCAGGATTCCAGGATCATGACCTGAGCTGAAGGCAGTCGCTCAACCCACTGAGCCACCCAGGCGCCCCTGGGCTCTCAAGTCTTTGTGGGAGCTTGTTTCCTTGTCCGGCCAGATCTGTAGAAGGAGTTTAGCACTCAGCCAGGTTTCAGAATCGAGGACGGAATGGAGAAGCATTACCTTTCTCTAGCCTATTAGCAGTCCCCGCCTCCAGTGCCAGCTCCCGAGCGCGGGAAAGGGGCTTCCTTAGGGGAATGCCTTTTGTACTTGCTCTCAGGAACCATGGAGCCAAGAACCACTCCGTGTGGCTGGTGGTTTCTGTTGGCTCCATTGGCTGTACCTGCCTGTGGCCACTTCTGTTAGAGCTGCCAAAACAGATGACCGCAAACTGGGTGGCTTAAAACACCAGAAATGTATTTTCTTCCTTTCCAGGAGGCCAGAAGTGCAAAGTCAAAGTGTAGGCAAGGTCATGTTCTCTCCTAAGGCTCGGGGGGGTGTTGGGGGGGGGCACTCATTTGCTGCCACTTCCAGCTTCTGGTAATTCCAGGTCCCTTCACTGTGATCACTGCCCCTGTGGTCACGTCGCCACCTCCTCTTCTCTGTATCTCTTCGTCTGTGTGTCCGTCTTATCAGGACACTGGGATGATAGGCAGGCAATCCAGGATCATCGTCCCCTCCCCGGATCCCCAACTGAATCACATCTGCAAGTCCCTTTGGTCATAGAGGGAAAAGTACACAGATTCCAGCATTAGGATCTGGGTCTCCTTGGGGGGAGCCATTGCTCAGCCTACTGCAGGAGCCGTCCTAGAGAATATAGAATAAGCTCTTGCTTCCACCCTTGTGAGCGCAACTCAGGTAACTGGGAAATTAAGCAGCTGTTGTGCAGAATTCTTCACCACCCTCCTTCCCCACCAGCATGAGGCATACAGAGCCCTGTGATAATGGAGTCTCAAAAATCATAGTAATAATAACGCACATAAATAACAATGAATTTATTTAATCTTCACTAAAATCACATAAAGGTGGGTACATTTGCCATCCCTGCTTTTCAGATGGAGGGAGGCACAGAGAGGTCAGGTAACTTGCCACAGGTCACACAGCTGTGAGTGGTAGAGCCAGGACTCAGGACCTGGGACCTGCCTCTCCAGTCCCCTCTCTCTGGATTTGCAAACTCATTCTTAATGGACAGACACAGCAGCATCACCACTCATCTCCTACCCCTAAAAATCAAGCTCTGATCCACGAGCTAATGGAAGCAGATACTTTTTCCAAGCTGGAGGACAGCCTCCAGGGGTGAGTGCTTGTCTGTCTTGGGAAGAAAAACGAGGAAATGAAGAGCACTTGGGGACGTCACCTTGGGGTCTGAGGCTCCCGACCACTATTATTGCATCACAGTTCCCGTAGGCTTCCCTTGGCCTCGAGGGCACAGAGATGAACAGACCAGGAGGAGGATGAGTAGAAAGGGAAGAAATGGGAAATGTCCTCTTCGAACCCATGGGACCCAGTGGTGGGGAGACATCAGTCAGCAGCCCATGACCTGTGTACAGCTTTGGACGGTGAGTCCAGCAGTCTGCCGAAGGCTGGTCATTCTACATAATTCTATGGTGAGCACAGGCCGCCAGCAGGAGCTCAAAGCTTGGGTCTCAGGAATAAAGTCCATTCGAATGGTGAACAGAAAAGGCCATTTCCAAAAGCCCACGCCCTTCTCGGCCTCAGCCACTTCTGCTTGATGCCATTGTTCTGACATTTTCACACTCAGCTCCCGGCCAAGGGGATCCAGAAGGTCCAGTTAGATAAAGCCCCCTAAAGACTGCCCTAAGATAATGTGCTTGAAAAGTGACGTGCTAGGTGCTAAGTAATTATTTCTGGGTTGTGATTTGCATACTGGCCTGTCCAGGGAAGATATACCAGGATGCTGATAAAGCGTCAGCCCAGGCTCCCCGACTTCCCCTGTGGGTGCTAGTTGCCATAGGGTGTGGAGGAAAGCCAGATAGGGAGGGAGCCGGGTCCCAGTCAAGACGTATTTCGAGGTAAATAGGGCATCTCAGAAGAAAGGGCTCTAAATCCTCAAGACACTCTTAATTCGTTGATATCTCTTCTCATTTTAAACAAACAGCCACTCTTCATGTCTAATGTTATATTCGTAATTTTGTACTCTTTTTCTTAAAAAATGGTCCTCCAAATATGTAAATGTCAGGCCCCACTAAACTTGGATCCTTCTTGGTCACCGGAGATACAGAACAATCCAAAGAAGCGTTTTCCCGGGGATGCCTGGGTGGCTCAGTGGTTTAAGCCTCTGCCTTCAGCTCAGGTCATGATCTCGGGGTCCTGGGATCGAGCCCCACGTCGGGCTCTATGCTCAGCGGGGAGCCTGCTTCCCCCTCTCTCTCTGCCTGCCTCTCTGCCTACTTGTGATCTCTCTCTGTCTATCAAATAAATGAATAAAAATCTTTAGAAAAAAAAAAAGAAGAAGCGTTTTCCAAACTCATTACCACCACAATAAACAACTCTGAATAAATGTTCTTTCTAAGGCCAGTGTCAAGGATAAGAATACTGAAACAGACATATGGACCAAGCAGGTGCACAGATTTAAATGGAAAGCCAAGCCCCATCGAGGCTCACTCTAATGCTTTTTAAATTTTCTTCCTCACGGAATGCTTTTGGAAATTCATAAAATGAGGAGAACCAGCCTTCTGAGTTCCGTTCTAACCGAGAGCAAAATCCAGTGCAATTCCCGTGTTCAAGAAATCCCCCTACCAAGTTTTGATCCTAGTGTTTTGGAGACGGCGTCTTTGCAGCAGGAAACTTGTTCAGACGTCTTGGAATCATTATTTATAGAGCATTTACTGTGTGCACAGCACTTTGCCAAATACTGAGGCAGAAGCAAAAGAAATCCAAGGCAGATCCTTCCCCTTGAGAAACGTAAAGCTTCTTAGTTGGGAAGAAAATAATGTGACTCTGATATGTGACTCCTGCTCAGTCTCTCTTCTTTTTTTTTTTTTTTTAAAGATTTTATTTATTTATTTGACAGAGAGAGATCACAAGTAGGCAGAGAGGCAGGCAGAGAGAGAGAGAGGGAAGCAGGCTCCCTGCCGAGCAGAGAGTCCGATGGGGGACTTGATCCCAGGACCCTGAGATCATGACCTGAGCCGAAGGCAGCGGCTTAACCCACTGAGCCACCCAGGCACCCTTGGTCTCTCTTCTGAGGCTGGAGCAAAGGGACCACTACCCTGAGTTTCCAACAGAGAGGGTTTTTTTTGTTTTTGTTTTTTTATTATTATTTATTTGACAGAGAGAGATCACAAGCAGGCAGAGAGGCAGGTAGAGAGAGGAGGAAGCAGGCTCCATGCTGAGCAGAGAGTCCGATGCGGGGCTCGATCCCAGGACCCTGAGATCATGACCTAAGCCGAAGGCAGCAGCTTAACCCACTGAGCCACCCAGGTGCCCCCCAACAGAGAGGGTTTTGTCTGGGGGCCTGACACCCCATTCCCACCTCCCTCCCTCCGTTCAGGATCTGGGTGCAGGTGGCCAGGGCTCCACGAACGCTCGAATACCATCCACCCTAGCATAGGCGATGGGACAGGGAGGGAACCTTGTTACGCCTCTGCACCTGGTACAGCACCTTCTAGAATTGCTCAGGAAGGAACAGCTCCAGGAAATGAACAGGGATTCAAGTCGTTAGAAAATAATTAATGGACTATCACCAAATTCCTCTGCAGGGGACCTCCATACCTCCATGTGAGCTTTCACGGCGGAGGGAGTGTCATTTCTCATAACAGCTTCATAACCACCAAATTTAGCCCAAATATAAATTCGGTGGTGCACAAATGAAATAGCTATGCTTGAGAGGGCTTGGCATCGTTGTACTGCTTCTGGAAGGGATTCTGTGTCCAGATGCCAAGGGGAGACTTATTTCAGCAGAAAGAACGGAGGTTATCTCCCCAGATCAGCTCAGTCTGTCCTGATGCAGGAGAAGCAGGAAATTCCAAAGATGACACAGTGATGGAGAAGGAAGGAGGGTAGGTAGAATGGCTGGAGATTTTAATGTTCTGGCAAACATGTGATATCCAAAAAGAAGCATACAGAGCAGCTTCCCTTGAATAAGCTTGTGATTTCTGTTAACTGCCTTTCCAGAAAAATACAGTAAGTCGTTCCTTTTAGAGCTGTGCACCCACTCCGTGTGAGCTGCGGAGTACTTCCACTCACTCCACAAAGATCTCTTAAGCCCCTCTTACATGCCAAATGCTCAGGATCCAGTGTCAAGAAGAAAACAGAAAAAGACTCTACCGCTGTAGTGCTTGGGTCTGATAAGCAGAAACAAGTGTGAAATTGTAAGACTGACATGAACGAAGGAGAAGATATTCTGCAATGGAACACAGAGGTAGTGACGTGGGACCTGACGTGGGTCAATGCTGACCTTCAAGGAAGGGAAGGCTTGAGCTGGAGTCCAGAGGAGAAGGATTTGGGAAAAGAGGGAATGAACGAGTGCCCCAGACAGAGGAGATAGCATGTTCCAAGTCCCTGTGGCGGGACGGATCCGTACCCTCGTGGTTGGAGTAGAGAGGCATGGCTGTCGACCAATGGCATCCGATAAAACTTCCCACGGTGTTGAAAATGTTCTATGATCTGTGCTGTCCACAGAAGTAGCCACTAGTGACATGTGGCTACCGAGCAGTTGAAATGTAGCCAGGGAACCACGTTTAATTTTATTTCATTTTAGTTAATTTAAATCAAAATAGTCTCCTGTGGCTCGTAGCTATCCCATGCGCCAACACAGGCTGGCAGCAACGGTAAAGAAGCTTATCAAACAGCAGTAGGGAAACACGGAATGCTTCTGGGCAGGAGGCTGAGGGCATCAGCTTGCATTCTGAAAAACAATCATTTTGATTTCAAGAGCTATTGGCTTTTTTTTTCTTTTTAATTATTAAGAATTCAGGATTCTTTGCTAACTACAGCCATGAAACAGGAAGCCATGAGGCCCCTGAGTGGCTCAGTTGGTTAAGTGTCTGACTCTTGATTTCGGCTCAGGTCATGCATGATCTCAGGGTCATGAGATCGAGCCCCGCATTGGGCTCCATGCCAGCCGCAGAGTCTGCTTGGGATTCTCTCTCTCTTTCTCTTTCTCTCTCTCTCTCTCCTTCTCCCCTGCCCCTCCCCTGTTCTCTCATTCTCTCTCAATAAATAAATAAAATCTATAAAAAGAAAAAGTAAGCCATGATACTCAGGAATGACAGAAATGCCCCATTCTAAGTAATGGGTTTTATGAGCACATTTATTATAGTGAGACCATAAGAAATGCTTACCTTCCACATTTAAAAAAACACATGTCAGCATTTTGCGCCAAGTCTGTATGACTTAGTGATGGAGTGGACATTGTGGAGAGGGGGAGGGAAATTTCTAGAATGTTTCCAAGGATTCTGGCTCATCCAGATGGACAGCGGTGTAATCCACTGGGCTGGGCCCCTTCCAGCTTCGCCTCCAGCCTCCAGCTTCTGCATGCTTTGCTACCAGCCTCACCCTTAGGAGGGGCCAGAAGTCCCTGAGAGTTTTACTCTTTGCATTAGGTAGGAAAAAAAAAAAAAAAAATAGCTCCCGAAAGATATCCACACCAAATCCCTAGAATCTTTGAATGCTACCTTATTTGGAAAACAGATCTTTGCAAAGATGTGATTAAGTTAAGGATTCTGAGATGAGGAGCTAATCCTGGATTATCTGAATGGAGCCAACATGCTGTCACAAGTGTCCTTGGAAGAGAGAAGAGGAGGAGGCCACATGACCACAGAGACTGGTGTGATGTAGTCACAGGCCAAGGAGCGCCTGGAGCCACCAACAGCTGGAAGAGACCCAAAGGCTTCATCCCTTGAGCCTTCAGAAGAAGTGCAAGCAACCCTGCCAATTTTTTTTTTTTTTTTTTAAGATTTACTTTAGAGAGAAAAAGAGGGAAGCCAGGGGACGGTCAAGGGAGAGGGAGAAAGAGAACCTCTAGCAAACTTACCCCCCAACGGAGATTGAAACCCGATGCGGGGCTTGATCTCAGGACCCTGAGATCATGACCTGAGCCGACATCAAGAGTTGGCCCCTGCCAGGCACCCGCTGCGCCGATATTTTGATTTTGGACTTCTGGCCTCCAGAATATGGAAGAATACCTTTCTGTTGTTTTCAGCAACCCAGTTTGTGGTGCTTTGTTCTGGCTGCCTCATGACCCCACAAGCTCTTGCCCTGGGAAGAGCGGAGCCAGTGACTGACCCGGGTAAGAGCACAAAAGCCTGGCTCCCTCGCCTCGCACTGTAGGACAAACTTCCAGAATGTAACAAGCTGCAGAGCCCACGCCAGTCTCCCAAAGGATCAGACAGATGGAGGGGACTTCCCCTAAAGTCACCCCTTTTTTTGGCTTCTTCCTCCCCCATCCTGCTTCCCACACACCTTCCCCTGCTTCTCCAGGGAGCGTCTCCTTAGCCCATTGTCCTCTCGGAAACCCAAAGCCCAGGGTCAGCTTCTCCCTGACAGGCAGCCCTTGGGGGTAGAAACCACAGCAGAGGCCCCGGGCTGGAGGGAAAAGCGCGAGCTTGGTTTGAACTTGTTGACTGCAGATGCTTTTATTTTATTTTATTTTATTTTTAAAGATTTTATTTATTTATTTGACAGAGAGAAATCACAAGTAGATGGAGAGGCAGGCAGAGAGAGAGAGAGGGAAGCAGGCTCCCTGCTGAGCAGAGAGCCCGATGCGGGACTCGATCCCAGGACCCTGAGATCATGACCTGAGCCGAAGGCAGCGGCTTAACCCACTGAGCCACCCAGGCGCCCTGCAGATGCTTTTAAAACCAGCCTTGGCAAGCGACACCCCGCAGACCCGAACTGGCCCGTGGCCACCTGTTTTCACCGATAGACTAAGTACTGGAATGCAGCTTCCCCCATTCATCTCTGCCTGGTCCGAGGCTCCTTTCACGCTACAGTGGCAGAGCTGTATAGTCGAGACAGAGACGGCACGGCCTGCCAAGCCCAAGATATCTGCTGTCTGGTCCTTTATAGAAATACACAGCTGGATGTAGAGGCCAGCAGCTCAAAGGGCTGGAGGTAAGAATTGGGGAGCCCTCGGCATATGAGTAGCAAGTAAACCTACGGGTGTGGGGACAAGGATATCAAAGGTGAGGCTAGAGGGAGAGAACCAGAACAGAGCCTTCTGGGATTCTAGCACTTCATGGTGGATCAAGGAAGCCTGAGTGGGAACCAGACCAAGAGACCAGAAAGGTCGGAGAAAACCCAGAGAGCTCCCTAAAGTTCCAAACACCAGGAAAACATCATTTATGCCACCCACTCATTTTTATGTCTTGGGATATCGAATTTCTTCTGGAGAATCAGCCTTTTGAAGTATCCATCAAAAGACATGTGCTCTCTCCAGGACTTTCAAAATGATCTTGCATTTAATTCTTCGGAAGGGCCGCCCGAGTGGCTCTGTTGGTTAAGCGTCCGACTCTTGATTTCAGCTCAGGTTATGACCTTGGGGTCCTGGGATTGAGCTCTGAGCATGATGTTGGCTTGAGATTTTCTCTGTCTCCTCTGCCCTTTTCCCTGCTCTCTCTCTCTCTCTCTCACACACACACATAAATAAATAAATTATAAAACATTGTTTGGAAGTTAGTTTGGCCCAATGCAGCTAAAAACAGAGAGAGATCCCCATATGCTGGGTCTTAGTTGTGAAGGATGCTGTGATGTTTAAACTCAGGAGGAGATGACCCATCCTCACTCAACTTTCTTTTCTTTTTTTTTTTTTTTTTTTTTTTTCTCCTCGCTCACCCTTCTGCTAGTTACCCTCTCTAACTCCTGGATGTCAATGCCCCACTCCTATGGGGTTCCCTTAGTTAGAAAGTTTTCTTTGTGGACAGTTGGGGTAAAATAATCTAGGAAAGACCAGATTCGTTTCGAATTAGAGACCTTCGAATCGCTGAAAAATTTTGCAGCATGTTAATACCAGAAATATACTCAAGTCATAGCACGTGTTGGTGGTAGCTGAGAGCTTCTGACTTCTTTCAATAATAAACGTGAAGTGTCCTCCATGGGCAAGGGGCCACGTTGGGCTTTGGAAGGGACGCAACGATAAACAAGACATTGCCCCGATCCGCGATGTGCTAGAAGGAATGAGAAATGTGTCTAAATCGCCATTACCCAGAAAATGGCAAGCACAGCAGAAGAAACGGGAGTTGAGTGGAAATTTGTGGGCACGAGAAAGAGAGATCATATCCGGTGGTTGGACTGGAAAAGCTTCAAAGAGGAAGTTCCGTGGGGGGTTGGCCCAGAAGGCTGGGAAGGATTCAGTAAAGACCTAGAGGAGGATTTTGTAGGGAGACACACACTTGGAGCTGTGTTTTACTGTCCGTCTGACTGTCAGGGCGCCCCAGAGGGCAGAGGGAGAGACAGAGTGACGAGTATCAGGGGAGAGAGAGGACATCCCAGGGTCTAGGTAAGAGGTTCGAGGGCTGCGCTGGCGCGGGCAGCAGGAAAAAAATGGAAATTTTAGAGGGTGTGGAGGTAACATTATAGGTTTTGGAAATGAATTGGAGGGGAAAAGAGTCAGAAGCCTGGGCTTTGCCACTGGTAAATTTGAGGACGAATAGCTTGCTCTTTGCTTTTGGAGAATAAGCAAGGGCCTCAAATTTCCCTTCTGATGTCACCCTGGCTTCTCCACTGCAACGGCCAAAAGAAAGTATTATTTGCATTTGCATGGCCTGGTGCCAAAATTATCCCAGAAGCACTTGACCCCAACCCACGGGGTCTCTGTAAACATAATCGAGGCATCTATGCCTTTTGGCAGGGCCAAGGTGGTGAATTCTATTTCTTCTATTTCCTACAGACGAGGAACTTTAGGCGTCGGGAAGGTTTTTCAGATCTGAAGCCATGGGGTCAGTGACTGGGAGCGTGGGGCGTTCACCCAAGCGCTGAGAACCTTCCAGATCCTCCTTGAGCCCTCTGAGTCACAGCTGTCTCCCTTCCTTGCCTGACGCACCCTCAGCACCTGGCTAATGAATGCCACGCCCACACCGCCCCCCGCCCCGGGGTGGCTGTGCCCTCAGGATCTCAGAACGAACAGGGGAGGTTGGCACCCTCCACATGCTGCTGTCTGCCCACCTGCTAGCAAGCAAAGGCGGATCCAGGCTCCCACTGAGCTGGATGTTCCAAGGCCAGACCTGCCAGAACACTCAGAAGGCAGAACACAGCGTATCGCCTTAATACCTCCAAGGTGCATTGGCTGGGGTTCCATTTGTACCCCAAGACTGCAAACTAACAAAGGAATTCTGAGGTCCCGTGGATGGTCCCTGACCTCAAAGATGGGTGAGAGCATGCCCCTGGCGCTATCTAATACAATAGATGACCTAGAGGTCCTTCCATTGCGCAAAGGACGTTCCAAGGACTCCGCTCTGGCTTGCAAAGCCACTGTTTCTGCTTACCCACTACAGCTGTATTTTTGAAATCCTACTCTCCTGATCTCCAGTCTTTATAAACAGTAATAATAATAATTTAGAAAAGCAACCATTCTTTGATGACTTCTCTGTGGCTGGATGGTACTACACTTCATTCTTACAACACAGTGAGGCTCAATGTCAGCATGCCCATTTTCCACCATAGGTAAACTGAGGCTCAGAAGGCTTAAACTACATTTTTTTTTTTTTTTTGAAGGCCATGCCCTGTTCTCAGTCTTCTCATTTGTGAATTGGGGATGAGAATAGGTATCTCATGCACTGGTCATAGGCTCACGGGAGGTCCTGTAGGTATAGCCCGGTCCTCAAGGTGACTCACTCTGCAGGTAAGAGGCAGGACCAGGTCTTCGGGACACAGAAGTCTGTGTCTTTTTCTATTGTCACGCTGCAGATTAGCTGCTGGTCTGCCTCACTGCGCTGATGTCTGAGTGACCCCGTCATCTCACTCTAGCAGGGAGAGAACTTTCCCTTTGTCAGTATTACCCGGCAGAACAGGCCTCGTGTTTTGCTCTTGTGTTTAGTGTTTATTTGGGAAAGTCAAGGAAATGTTCACTCTGGAGATGGGGGCATTGGAGATGGTGCTTGAAGGAGTTCTGTGGCTGAAGGTTTCTGTCCCAGCGGGCTGCAAGTCTGGGAAGCATCGTTAGGAAGAGATTTAAGGTTATGGAGAAAACAACCAACCGGGCAAGCCAAGAACGGAGTCTGGAAATGACGCAAGGGTTTAACTAGGCATTGAGTAACAAAGGCACTGAGAAAGGCATTTATCAGGTCATCCACATATAAGATGGAACTGGGGAAGCAGTTTTGTTTACAGTTTAAAAAAATAAAAATGTCCCTAATGACTGTGGGCATCGGGAATGAATTCCAGAGTCCCGACTGGAACCTGGAGGTGAGGTGACCAGGCTCGATCCCTCTGTAGTGTGTGCAGGTGACATACAGGGGACCTGACCCCATCTCCCAAAGCCAGAGCAAGCATACGATACATAGGAGCAGGATCTGCGGCTTTCAAAGGGCAAGTGTTGGAAACCCAACCCACCCCCTCGAGAGGAAGGGGACTTGTCCCGATGAGATGATCCAAACATGGCGGCTGTACCCAGGCCCTCAAACTAGAGAGAGAGAGAGAGAGAGAGAGAGATGTATACACACACACATACACATACATATAGCTTTTTAACAACACTGTGGTATTTTTCTTAAGATTTTACTTATTTATTCCAGAGAGATCGCAAACACAGGCAGGGGGGGAGTTGCAGAAGGAATGGGAGAAGCAGACTCCTCACTGAGCAAGGAGCCCGATATGGGACTCGATCCCAGGACCCCGGGATCATGACCTGAGCTGAAGGTAGACGCTTCAGCAAATGAGCCACCCAGGGACCCCCAACATAGCGGTATCTACCTTTGCCCTATTGAACTGCTCTTTTAGAAAACTACTTTTTTTTTTTTTTTTTAAGTATTGCCAACAGGAAAGAAAGCGGGTAAATTCTGTGTTCAGCACTTTTATACTTTTAAACCCTGGTAGGTCACTTCTGCCAATTGCCATGGTGTCAAAGCTCCCACCAGGGCCAACCCTGAGCTCCCCGTCCAAGCCAGCTCCAGCACGCCCTGCTGGTTGTCCCCAAGGAACGAAGGGCGCTCAAAGTTTCTAACCAGAAATAAATTAGTCTTGACAGCTCTATCGTAACCATAAAAAATAAAATAAAATAAAAGCCGGTAAAGGGTACCTGATACCTTTCTCTCCCCTCCCCACCCTTTCCCCAAGGTTGTCACGCTGGCTCCGGCAAGGGCAGAACAGCTAGCCAGAGAGCCATGTGTCCCCCGCCTCACGGTAAATGCATATGCCTTGAAGAGCAATTTGCCCTCATCCAGAAGCGACACTCAATTTGCCACATGTGTCTTTTTCCTTTGGATGCTGTATCCCAGACGGCCACGGTGGCTGGAATTCATCAGCTCAGAGCGCCACTTAAGAGAACCTCCCCCGCCCCCCCCCGCCAAGCCCTTCTGCCAAAAGCCAGCTCGGCCCCAACATCTCTTTCTCCTCCTAACTTGCTTTGGGCGCTGCTCTAGTGCAGGGGGACTGGCTTAGCTCGGGACTGTGCCATCTTTCCACCAGACTCCCCAGAGAGGTTAGCCGTCCCTTAGCTTTAAACTCAAAGTAGGCTTGGGAACGAGAGCCTGGCCCGACTCGCTGTTAAAGTAAAAATAAATGTTAATAACGTAAGGAAAAGTTGGCAGGGGCCGTACAGACCTGGTCAACAAGTTGTCCTTTCCTCGGATTTTCATAGAAGCAGTTCAACAGTGTGTCATTTGAAAGAATGATGCCGGGAGCTCAAATCTTCCCCCCACCCCTAGCTGGATGGCTGCAGTGGGCTCGCTGACTTGGGAGAGGGAAGTCTCCGCCATCCGTCTCTCTTCTGCTCTTGGAGACCGAAGACTTAAGAGAGAGTTCCCTAGCCTAGCCTTGTCGCCTCTTTGCGCAGACTTCCTCAGAGCCGTGTGTGTCTTAATATGTCCCTGCATTGAGTCAGATCACATCTGAGTGTGCCTTAACCGCACAGGGACAGGAACATGAATGGGTGGCTATTTTGTTGTTGTTCCAGATTTACGGGGGTACAACTGACAACAGCTGTCTGTTTGCAAGGTGTACAACTCAATATCTTGACACACTTAACATTTTGATTGATTGCGAAATAATTTACCACCATCAAGCTAATTAACAATTAACAAGCTAAATAACATATCCATCACTTTACGGAGTTACTGCGCGTGTACAGAGAACACTAAAAATCGACTCTTACATCTTTCAAGCATATAATACCGTATTGTTAATTGTAGTGACACTACTGTACGTTAGATCTCCAGAAAGCATTCATGCTGTGTAATGGAAACTTTGTACCCTTTGACCAATGAATGGCTCCCCATCTCCCCTTCCTCTCAGCCCCCACCCTGGCAACCATCATCCTACTCTCTGCTGCTCTGACCTGGACTGTTTTAGATTCCATCTGTGAGTGAGATCATACTAGGTCTGTCTTTCTGTGTCTGGCTTATTGCACTTAGCATAACGTCCTCCAGGTTCATTCACAACGTTGCCAATGGCAGGATTCTCTTCTTTGTTAAGGCTGAATAATATTCCTTTGTATATATACCACGTTTCCTTTATCCACTCATCCATTGGGAGACACCTAAGTAAGTCCCTTCCGCGTCTGTTGGGAATAATACTGCAATGATCGAGGGAATGTAGGAATCTCGTCACGAATCTCGTCACGATACTGGTTTATACTGGTTTCGTTTCCTTGTGTATACGCAGCTGATACAGGATGTTTTTAGATTTAAGCCAGCGTGCTTTAAAAAGGAAGATTCGACATTCTGACCAAGATCTGGATTTCTAGCGTCTCTTGAACACTCAGAATAAATGATTTCCCAGGAAACCGTAAGTTTCTTGACAACACAGAGTTTGTTTTGTACACAGCCCTAGCTCCAGGATGGAGATCAGCGTCTAGCAGTCAACAAATATTTGACGAATGAATAAATGAATGAGCACTGACAAGGCATGACTACTGTTAGCTGAAACTTAATAGCAGCTGTCCCCTTTAGATGGGGCATCTGTTCTCCCTCGCATGTTAAGTAAGTGTTCTCTACAGATGAGTTAAGGGTGGAAAAACAGGCTCATCTTTTTATGGCCTGAATACTTGTGAGTCTTCCTTTCCTCCTGCTCCCACCACCAAATTCATATGTCAAAAGCCTAACCTCTGAATGGCGTGGTGTTTAGAGGTGGGGTCTTTGGAAAATAATTAGGTTTAGATAAGGTCAGGAGGGTAGGGATCCATGATGAGATTAGTATTCTTATCAGAAAAGCAAGAGAGCTGCTTCTGTCTCCACGTAAAGGGGTAAAGGGACGTAACCTAAGGACAGGGACGTAACCTAAGGACGCTGTGAGAAGGTGGCCATCCACAAGCCAGGAAGTAAACCCTCATCTAGAACCAAATCACACCTTGATCTTGGACCTCCCAGTCCACACAACTGCAAGAAATCAATGTCTGTTGTTTAAGCCACCGGATCTGTAGTATTTTGTTCTGGCAGCCTGAGAAGACTACTACCAAGTACTTCTCTTAAGCCCCAGAGAAGCTGATTAAAGAGAGAATGGGGAGACGCCTGGGTGGCTCAGTGGGTTACAGCCTCTGCCTTCAGCTCGGGTCGTGATCTCAGGGTCCTGGGATCGAGTCCCGCATCGGGCTCTCTGCTCAGCGGGGAGCCTGCTTCCTCCTCTCTCTCTGCCTGCCTCTCTGCCTGCTTGTGATCTCTCTCTGTCAAATAAAAAAAAGAGAGAGAGAGAGAGAATGGAAGTACGCAGCCCTGCCTGACAGCAATGAATCTCATCAAATTCCATACGTGGGCAGAAATGTGTTCCGGTCAGAAACCTCAGCAATGGATAGTTGCCTTGCTGTCCCAGCCCTTCTCTCTCCTGACCCCCTGGACTGAGTTGAGGAAAGTCTTCTGGAGTGGACCTTCCTGGTGATTACCAGCAAAGCTTGTGGGTGAGCAAGTGTTCCCTCAAGATTCCTATGTAGAGTGGGCCTGAAACCAGCAAGACTAGCATCCTTATAAGAAGAGGGAGAGACACCCCCAGGAAAGGCCACGTGAGGAGACAAGAAAGAAGACAGCTGTCTGTCAGCCCGAGAGGAAGGTCCCAGAAGAAACCAAACCCGGCCACACTTGATCTTGGACCATCAGCCTCCAGGAGGGTGAAAAAAATCAATGGCTGGTGTTGAAGCTCCCCGGGGAAGTGGTGTTTGGTTTGGGCGTCCTGAGCCGACGGAGACAATAGATCGGGGGTCTTTATCCGTTAGCAATGTGGACACAGTGCCGAAAATACACAAGAGCTTTTAAAGGGCTCCAAGACCTGAACAAAGAAAATGTATTGGCTCGAAAACGAAAACTCCAAAATCAGAAGGAATTCATATCTAATTAAACATTTACGAAACAATGAGTCAACATTGACTCGGTGGTATTATGAGATACTTTATGCTTAGCAGAATTCAAAATGATAGATTCAGAATTCAAAAATTATAGCAAAAAAAACACCTCAGTCCCATCACAGACCTCAGAGGTCCGGTACCAGTCTGAGAAACACAGATGGGTAGGAACACCCACCCATTCCCTCCCCCCACAAGCCCACCTGCCCTACAGTCAGCTTTACCTCGCCAGATGACATCACGTGCGCTTGCTCTGCCTTCCAGCTGGAGGCCTCCATGTTTCTGTTCAATCGCCTACTTACCGCACCTGCCTCTCTGATCCTCACGTACATCGGTCCCCTGCCAGCCTCTCCCGGCGCTCCTACCATCCCCCGCCCAGGAGTACCCTGGTACACCCCATTCAGTTGAAACACCACCCATTCTTTAGGATCCAGCTGAAGCCCACCTTCCTCTACCGTTGTCTTCGTCTGACCACTTCATTGTGTAGGCATTGTTGCCATCTCCAAAATGTTGGGGTGTTTTCGTCTGAATGACCTATCTAGCCATCAACTACAACCGCCTTGTATTTTCCTCTGATGATTTCAGAGACCTACAACTTGTCTCCCAAACTAGACTCTTAGCCTCTATACAGCCCTGGTGTTGCTTTCTTCTTTGTACCCCAGCAGAAAAGGCTCTTGAGCAGGACACACAGTAAATGGCTAATGGATTCTTCTTTTCCTATATGACTTACTGTTTAATCTACTTGGCTCCCAGCACTACTGAAGGGATCCTCACCCTCCAACCACTTCCTTCTCACCAGGTACCTTTCTGTCCCCCAACTCCTCACTCTGTAGGTCAGAAAAGAGTGGGAAGTATAAGCATACAGACCCTTTCATGGAGAAGTGCACAAAGAGACCCAGATGCCAGATTATATGAGGTCCCTAATTTTACTCTTAACCATCTGCCCTTTCCTTCTGATGAATTGGTCATGGTTTGTAGTTAGGTATTTATGTATTTGTGGATGGCATTGTGAATCTACGTGCCTGTTGTACTCACTAGATTATAAGCCCTTTGAGGGCAAGGAAGACATGTACCTGTTTTGCCCCCAATAGTATCCTAAGCTCAGCATAAAGCCAGGTGCATAGGTGCTGACTACTGCTGTTGAATGAATGAAAGAATGAATAGAGAGTCCAGACAAGGGGCGCTGGCAAGCCTTGGCACTTCTCATAGCCCCAGTGGAAACAAAACAAAACTCTCCCTGCTCTTTCAGACGACACAAGATGTACAAAGAGCAGCTCAACATCACCTCCAATGACGCTCCCCTGCAGCTCCGACTCGAGGCCAGCTGGGTCCAGTTCCACCTGGGGATCAGCCGCCACGGGCTGTACTCCCGGTCCAGTCCTGTCGTCAGCCAACTCCTCAAGGACATGATGCACTTTCCCACCATCAGTGCTGGTGAGATGCACTGGGTCAGGCGGGATGCACTAACTTTCTCCCAGAGAGGCTGCATAAACCATCTCAGACTGGGCTCTAGGGTGAAATATTAAAGGGTTGGCTCTGACGTGTGGTAAGACTGTAAGAAGAAAAACAGACCCTGATATTTTTGCCTTTGAATGAGATCTTATCACTCTAATCTCATCACCACCGCATCAGAGAGCCAGAAGAAAGCGTTTCTGTACACATTAAGAATGGTGGTTGCTACCATTTACTGTGAGCTTCTCAGGAACTTGGCAACTCTCTTTTATACAATCACAATATGACATAGATGTTATCATGGCCATTTTATAGGTGGGGAAACTGAGGCTCAGAGAGATTAAGCAACCTGGCCAGAGACCCAGTGGTGGTACTGGGATTCAAACAGTCCTACCGTGCCACATCTGTGTTCTCAAGCACTCCAAAACAGCCTAGTCACTAACAAGGACCAGATTAGCCTCGATCACACACCAGGAGTTGCTGGAGCATCTACTGAAGGGCTAGAGGGCATGGGGCCTGGGATGGAGCAGGGTGGAGGCTGTAGCCAGCTGGGGCCCCCAGCCATCCCCTGTTGAATGGATAAGGGCCCCAGGCTGCCTCACCATCTCCCCTTCTGTGGTCTAACCAGAGTTAAGGGTGCTGTGTGGTGAGCTCTCTCCTAGGAGCAAGACTGGACGTTCTCACTCCCTTCTCTTCCTTTACAGATTATAGTCAGGACGAGAAGGCCTTGCTTGGGGCATGTGACTGCACCCAGAGTAAGTGACCCAACCCTGCCTCTGTCCAGCCCCTCCACCACCACAGCCCCGTAAACCCCAGGACCTGGCAGCAACATGAGGAACTCGCCGTTCACTCTGTGGTGGTCCTGGTTAGAAGCTGAAGGAGCTTGAGTCTCTCTGCCCAGTCTCTAAGAACTCGACATTTCTCTCCACCCATCCACCCACATAGCCACCCACACAGAAGAAAAGGCATTCAGGAGGGGCTATTCCTAGGGTCCTGCTGGAGAGCATGTGGTCCCCTTCGTCATCAGCATCATCGGGGAGCTTATTAGAAATGAAAAATCTCAGTCCCCACTCTGATGTTCCAAATCAGAACCTGGATTTTAACCAAATCCTCAAGGAGTTGGAGGACATTTGTAGATTTCAGAAGCAGATGCCCTGGGCAGCAGTTCCCAAGCTGGCCACATTCTAGAATTACCTGGAGATCTTTAGAAAGTACTGAGGACTGTCTCCACCTCAGGAGGTCTTGGCTCAATGGGTCCAGGCATCAGAATTTTAAAGCCCTCCAGGTGAGTCCAATGCAGCCGAAGTGGAGACCCACTGGGGTAACTAGAATAGAATCAGAAAGACAGGCAGGAGATAGAGCAGCTCCCAGGGTGCCATGAGTCAGGTTCAGTTGTGCCTGGAAACGGAGCTCCCCAGCCCCCAGAGTGGCCAGGCCACCCACTGGCAAGTCACCGCCCGTGATGAGTAACTTCCTCCATTTACTTCAACACACTGATCACACATAGAAATTCCAGTATGTGCCATGATGGTAAGGCTTCAAGAAGAGCGTTTGTAGGGCCCGGGGCTTCCCTTTGCTTTGGCTTAGCACCTGCCCACCATTTGCCGTGTTACAGAACACAAAGGTGAGTAAGGTGTTGTCCCAACCCACGAGGGGCTCACAGCAAGGCCAGGACGGGGCAAAGCGAGCGAAGCAGCCAGAATGCAAAGTATCAGGAGGCAGGGCCGAGAGCCGGGTGAGGAAGGGGCGCCACGGGTGTGTCAGTCCCCAAACCCTGTCCCAGCCCAGGTGTGCGGTCGGAACTAGAGAGAGATGCAGATAAACGGGTCCAATGCCACGTAACAGGTGGCAGAATCAGAATCCACAGGGGTCCCTGGGAAGCACAGAGGGGACGACATCAGTTCTTCTTAGGAAAACATCGTTTAGGGTTTTCAGTGAGGGTCTGTCTCGGGAAACCTACAGCATTTACCCTCTTCCCGTAAGAACGACTTTGGGATTGTCTTGAGCCCCTCCCTGGACACGTTCTCCATGTCCTGACACCACTAGAATTTACCCTGCAGGTTTCGAAAGCAAATGCTGGTCTTCAGGATCTTACCACATAAGAACAAAAAGAAGAAACCAATTGGGTTTTTTTTTTTTTTTTGAAGGACCAAAAGGTCGCATCCCTGAGGTTAGGCTCAGAGACAGTGTTCACTCTCCGTTCTCCCCCCTCACAGTTGTGAAACCCAGCGGGGTCCACCTCAAGCTGGTCCTCAGGTTCTCAGACTTCGGGAAGGCCATGTTCAAACCCATGAGGTAAGTGACCGCCTTCCTCACCTCCGCGTCCAGCTGTGGCAGCCGTGAGGGAATCGGAACAAAAATCCGTGAATGTGGGCAGGCTGGGAAGGGGATCTCCTCCTATATTCGGGCATAAAAACAATAATAAATCTGCACATTCACCCATTCACCACCCCTCACCAGATCCGGGGGCTGTATTCTCTGAGGAACATCTTATCTGGCCCCTTAGGATGGCAGTGGTTTTTATTAAAACTTAGAGCTAATTATACGGCAGGGAGCTTTACTGTCATTGTTCAGATGTGGGCAGGAAAACCACTCACACTGGCCATGGTTTATGTGCGGGAGAGGCCCGGGAGTGCCGGCCCCTCCTCCGTCTCTACCTCGTCACCGAAAAACAACCCGTCACCTACAAACAACCTGTCCAAACCAACTGGTTTTCTTCCTGGATAGAATGCAAAAATTTCCAGCATTGGGTCACAGAAGCCCTTTTGTCTATCCTGGGGCCATAACACAAACTTTAATCTGCATTTGTATAAAATTTCGTCCAAAGCCAAACAGCATCATTTTAAAAAACGTATTTCTTGGAAAAGCGTGCATTTTTTTTTCTATACGTCATTTAAAGTAAAAACAAAAACAAAAACAAAAAACCAAATGTGTCCCTTATTAAAAAGGGAAAGTACAAGTTTATCTTTGGAGAACATAAACTATGGCCATAATTAAAGATTGTATTTTTCATGCCGTCTATGGACTAGAGACCCTGAGAAATGCATCAGCCCTTGTCGAAGCCTGAGAAGCCCTGATGTAAAAATGATTTTCAAATTTGAAGTGCCATCTAGGTGGGCCATACAGAAACGGGGAAATGATGTTTTAGAAAATTCTCAAAGGTGCCGGAGAGACGGTGGATCCTGATGGATGGAATCCAGGGGTTCAAATGTGCGGGTGGGGCCCCATGGACACGCTCCTTGCTGCCCCGGCGCCGGGCGGCGACGCTGGTGAGGAGAAGAGGGGCACACCCGCACACGGAGGCCTGTCCTTCCAAGGTGGCCGCACCTTTTAAAAACAGGACACCTGCTTTGGCAGCGCCTCACCGTGGTTTCCAGGACGTGCGTGTGTTTTTTGGCAAAGTGCACGTCACTGTTTCAACCGCTGGAGCTGTTTCCTGCTTTGGGCAACATTACGCATATTTGCACATTTGAGTTGCTTCTGCAGGCCTCACGCTGCCCCCCAGGGCCGATCTCTCTTGCACGGGTGTTCACAGCAAGGCAAGTGAAGCTTGGAGCCAGAGGCCACGCTGCCCTGAAGAATTGGGAGGCACCTTTCTGAACATTCATACCTACCAGCCCCGTCGCCCTCCGGCAGACCTGGTGCTTTTCAGGAATCCATTAGCGATTTTCTAATCACTATCCTCTGAACCAGCCTCCCTCAAGCCTCCGGCTGGGCTCATTCTCGGGACCCAGCCGGAGGCTTCTCCGAAGGGACAGGCTTATTTTTTCACCCCGTCACCCTAAGACCTGGACCATTTCTGGTCTTCAAATGTCAGCTGTATTAAACTGCATCCCTAGGACGCTTTTCCTTCTAGAAAAGGCCCGCCTCCTCCCCCACCTCTAACTCTGGATGTCTGGGTCTCTGCCCCTTTGGTTGGCCAGAAAGTGCCTCTCTTCTGTCTACACCTGCCCAAGAATGTCTGTGTATTTTCCCAACTAACCTACCTTTTAGAAGCATCAGCCGCGGTCCCCGAAAGTGGCTCAGATAGGAGATGTGGTCCGGGGAGCGTCTGCAGGACCGGGTCTTGCGGGAACCCCGAGGATCTTCTCCCAGCCGTGGGAGCCACGGGCCGTCCCTGGCAGGTCGTTCCATCAGGCAACATGGACGCTGAAAGCACGAAAGGCTGTTTCCCTCTCCCTCCAGTCATGCTTCTCAGCCCTCCACTCAGGCTCCCCCCGAGTCTGGGTCCAGGGCGTGATTCCTCCCTTCCTTCCAGACAGCAGCGAGATGAAGAGACACCCGCCGACTTCTTCTACTTCATCGACTTTCAGAGACACAATGCCGAGATCGCAGCTTTCCACCTGGACAGGTAGGGTCGGGCCCCAGGGACATGGCTTTGACCGCGAGGGCCGACGGCCCAACGGGCGCCGGGCAGGACCTCAGGCGGGACCTCCCTGGTGTTTCTTCCTTCCCGCATCCCGTCTTCCTCACGAACCTCAGTGATGCCTTTGAATTCAACACATCTCCCGTTCAGCCCCATGTTTGAAGAACACAAGGCCTCTCATGTAGTGAAAAGAATGACGCAGAAGAAAGCTAACCACCCTGCCAGGCTGCTCAGGCTGCCACCTTGGACCTGACCCTGCCCTCTGCTCTAGTTTCCTGATTGATAACAGGGAGAAGGCTTTCACTCCCATAGACCCCCTTTCTCCCAGAGGTGAAAGCACATTCCTCAACTTCCTCCCCTCCCATTTGCCCGTCGTGGCTCCTCCCGGGGTGTTCTAAGGACCGGCAGCCAGGGCCCCACACCAGGAACTTTTCAGAAATCCAGAAGCTCGGGCTCACCCTGGCCGGTCTGAATCAGAGCCTGCATGGGAAGGAGATCCCAGCTCACTTGCACGCCCAGTGATGTATGAAGAGCTCTGACCTAGAACATAGTGTGGACTGTAGGAAGGCTTATCCAGGAGGCTTGCTGGAATCGGGATTCCTTTGCCACCCCTTCTCCCAGCCCCTTAGACACAGGTTTGCCCTGGGCACCGTCAGCTCGGTACTGCAGGGCGCCCTGAGCTGGGGGTGGTCAGGAATGCCCAACCATTCCTAAGGGGCAACCATCCAACCCCCTCAACGATCCCCCGACGTGAACAGGGCTCTCTCTCCTTCAGGATTCTGGACTTCCGGCGAGTGCCACCCACAGTGGGGAGGCTAGTCAATGTCACCAAGGAAATCCTAGAGGTCACCAAGAATGAAATCCTGCAGAGTGTTTTCTTCGTGTCTCCAGGTACAGTACTGGCCCGAGAGACGTTCTGGGTGTAGGAGGGTCGGCCCCTGTGGCCACCGATGCATTCCCAGGGGTCTGAGCACCTGCCAGCCCTCCTTGGGGTGGGTCTATGCTGCATCAGACTCTCCCACCCTGGGAAAGGGTCGCGGGTGAGATGCCGCATAGCCTGTGTGGGCGTGGACAAGGCCGGCCCGCCCTGGATTCAGATGTCACCCATGCGAGCACAGCATTCTCATCATCTGGATGGGAGGCTGGGGCCCACACTTCCTCTGCTCGGAGACATTTGAAAACGTGGCACCCAGGATGCTCAGTGTAAGAGCAGTAGCAAGCCGCGGCATCTGGGAGGGCAGTACTGTCTTGCCCTTGCTGCTTGTGCCCGAGCTCTGAGTTGAGGCCTTCCCCACCCTCCTGGAGGACTTGCCCGGGGTGTGGGGTGGGGGACAGGAACACGGCATTGCTGCTTCCTTCTCTTATTCCTTCTCTCTCTCTTTTCCCGTGCCCTCCAGCCAGCAACGTGTGTTTCTTTGCCAAGTGCCCGTACATGTGCAAGACCGAATACGCCGTGTGCGGCAACCCCCACCTGCTGGAGGGCTCCCTCTCCGCGTTCCTGCCGTCCCTCAACCTGGCCCCCAGGCTGTCTGTGCCCAACCCCTGGATCCGATCCTACTCGCTGGCAGGGAAAGAGGAGTGAGTTGGCCCCCTGGCCACGATGCCACGCCCACGTCCCGGCCGCCTGGTCCCCGAGAGGAGCTGCACCCCAGCACCGAGGCCTTGCCGCCAGCCTGGCTCGTGGACCCCTAAGCCCCAAGCATTTCCTGATCTCACACCGATCCTAGGGCCAGCGGTGTCTGTTCTCCCCCTTTGGCTCATGCATTCAGTTATAAACAGCCTCCTACGTGCTGGGGGTACGGAGACCAGGGACAGAGGCTTTCCCCGGCCTAGGGGGACGGTCAGACGAGCAGGCCCATCACGAAAACACGGTGTCACACTTGCTGTCGTACAGGACGCAGTGGGAGGCCCGCAGGAGGGACACCTGCTCCTCCTGAGTAAACCCTGGGAAGCCCAGGCCCCCGAGTTGGGATCAGGGAGGCGGGGTTTCGGGGGGCGGTGCATGAGGAGGGCCCCCAACACCTTGCCATCTTGGCTTTTCCAGCCCCAGGACTTCTTCTCCCCCTCAGGTGGGAGGTCAATCCACTCTACTGTGACACCGTGAAGCAGATCTACCCGTACAACAGCAGCAACCGCCTCCTCAACATCATCGACATGGCCATCTTCGACTTCCTGATAGGTAGGTCCCCACGCTCAGGCGGCTTGGCAGCAGCGGCCTCGGCTGTGGGGCTGGGATTCACCATGACCTTGGGCCATGAGCTCGAGCCTGGACCATGAAGCCTGTGCAACCTTGCACGGCCCACAGCCTCGGAAGTGGTGGGGGTTCCCGGGGATAGAGGTTAACACGCTCCCCTCTTTAGAGAGGACCTCAGAAGGCGGGCACGTGGTGGGAAAGCCGTCCACATGAGGGACTGTCTGCTCGCTTAGCTCCCCTCTCCCGCTGCACCGTCACTAATAACCGTGGGAAACGGCGTGGGGTCCTGGGTTCAGACTCCCAACTCAACTGCGGACCGGCCTCCGGGCCCGGGGAGGATGGAGAGGTCAGACGCACCTGCCCTCCTTTGCAGGAAATATGGACCGGCACCATTACGAGATGTTCACCAAATTCGGGGATGATGGGTTCCTCATTCACCTTGACAATGCCAGAGGGTAAGTGTCGCAACACCGCTGTCCCCTGCCGTGGCCCAGGTGTGGCTGTTCGAAGCCAACCGGAAGCCCACGAGGACGAGGCCCTTCCATGCTCACGTACCCAGCTGCCCTGCCCTCCTCGTCCCATTCCCTTTTTCCCAGATCTCTGCCAAGGAACGGTGGATTTTCCTGAGTCTGCTAGTCAGTTTTCCACATTTTCACTCTCTGGCTCAGTCCTGAACGAAGGATGCTTGGTAGTAGCTTCTTTGCACAGAGGCCTTGGGGGAGCTGATTGAGGACAAGGGGCTGACCCCTGGCATTTTATGCCCGGCAGTGAGTCAGAACAAGGCTGAGGTAGAGGAGAGAGGAAACCATTCAGAGTAAGGTGTGTGGGGGCGAGGGGATTACCCTGAAAGCCCGTCTCCCCTTCCAGGTTTGGACGACACTCCCAGGACGAACTCTCCATCCTGTCGCCGCTGTCCCAGTGCTGCAGGTGAGCTCCCAGTGCCAGGGCAGGTGGCAACTGTGCCCTTCATCCCACTTGCAACTAGGCTCCGGAGGTCCTCGAGTTCATTGGTCTAGGACCCCAGGGGGTAGGGGCACAGGCATGACCTCCTTCCTTGTCCACCTACAGAATTTTCCCCAGCAACATCTCCCTCTTCCATCTGGCCACACAGGATGAATGAGGACCTCATCTTGTAAACCCTTCAGTCGCTAACTTTTATCTCGAGCCCACCCAGAGAAGGGCTCACCCTTGCAGAGGCTGATCATCTCCCACACGACTCATCAGAGCTCTGCTTCGCTCAGCACTCAGAGCAGCTCGTAAATACCATTTGTTCACCCTCCAAGTAAAATTCTGATTAGAGTCCCATAAACCAGAGGCGTCTGGCAGGCTCAGTCCGTACAGCAGGCGACTCTTGACTACAGGTCATGGGTTCAAGCCCCATGTTGGGTACAGAGATCCCTGAAAAATAAAAACCTTAGGGGCGCCCGGGGGGCAGAGCCAGTTCAATGTCTGACTCTTGGTTTTGGCTCAGATCGTGATCTCGGATTTGAGGGATCGAGTCCCACGTTGGGCTCAGCACACAGTCTGCTTAAGACTCTCTCTCTCTCCCTCTGCCCCGCCCCCCCCTAAAATAAACAAATCTTTAAAAAAATAAAAATAAAATCTTTAATGAGCGCCTGGGTGGCTCAGTGGGTTAAGCCGCTGCCTTCGGCTCAGGTCATGATCTCGGGGTCCTGGGATCGAGCCCGGCATCGGGCTCTCTGCTCAGCAGGGAGCCTGCTTCCCTTTCTCTCTCTCTCTGCCTACTTGCGATCTCTGTCAAATAAATAAAATCTTTAAAAAAAAATAAAAATCTTTAAAAAGCCCTATAAACTCATGTCAGATTGAAAGGAAGTACTTGGACTTAGTGTGGCCTCTCTACTCTAGAGAATGTCTAACCCACTCCCACACCTCTCTGGTGTTGGGAGTCAGGCTGGTGAATGGGTCCGCGGGCTCAGGTGCGGTTTCCAGAGCTAACTGGAAATACGGGATGTACGCCTAGCAAAACCGCCTCATTCATTTCCAGCTGGAAAAGTCTGAGCAAAGCATGTTCTTTATCTGCTTCTTTGGTTCATTTAAACGTGCCTCCCTCCAGCGCCCCCTGCTACAAGTAGGCTAGGCAGTGGTTGTTGATGACAAGTCGGACACTTACGCTGCTTACAGATCTGAGTGCAAGTCAGACTCTCAAAAAGAAATCAAGATCCTATAAAGTCGAGATTGGCTCCACCCCATCTCCATCCCTCTAAGAGTCTGACACAGGGAAATATAAAACTGGCAAGAACCAACTTGGGCTGAGGGTACCTATGGCTTTTGAGATGGCAAACCTCTTCATCATTTCGCCTACGAGAAAATTCTCTCGGTGGCTTTAAATCTCCTTCAAATGCCGTTAACTGTCATTTATTTCCTTTCTCTGGTTTTCAATAACATGTGCTTGAGGAGACACTGGGGGAGAAGGCTTCCAGAACATCAGCTACGGCAGCTGTTTGTGGGGAAAGAAGTTCAGGCAAGCTTTTCTGTTCACATTGACTCACTTGCCTCCTATGGCTCTGTCCTTCCAGGATAAAAAAGAAAACGCTTTTGCACCTGCAGCTGCTGGCCCAGGCCGAATACAGACTCAGTGACGTGATGCGGGAGTCTTTGCTAGAAGACCAGCTCAGCCCCGTCCTCGCAGAGCCCCACCTCCTGGCCCTGGACCGGAGACTCCAAATCATCCTGCAGACAGTGGAGGGGTGCGTGGAGGCCCACGGAGAGCAGAATGTCATAGCCACTGACCCAGCACAACAGTCCGCCCCAGACTCTAGCCAGGCTAACTTGACAAGCTAGGGGCGGGATGAAGCCAGACCTCAGGAACTACCCCGGAGCCAACCATGGACTCGGGTGCGGACCACTGCTTCCTCACAGCCCCAGGAGGGGCTGGGTCTAGAGCTCTGGAAGAGGTCGGGCACTGGGATGATTCCACAAGAGCAAGAGGGCTGCGCTGAACTTCCTTCCTTGGTGCGCGGCTTCTCTAGTGGACCTTCTTGGCTCCCTCTTTCCCAGAAAGTCCTGTTTCATCAACGCCACAGACCATGCCGAGTCCACTGGGAAATCTGGGTAAGAGTCGGGCTTGGAAGGTTTGGAAGCCTTGTCCCAGGAAAGTGTAGAACAAATAAAGTTAAAGGACATCATGGACACCTAGCTGACCTCCAGATCCTTACTGTGTCTACAAGGATAATTTTTCTTTTCTTTTCTTTTTTTATTGTTTACAAGGATAATTTCTGACCCAGATAAAACACTTGGCATCTCAGGAGCAGACCAAAAAAAAAAAAAAAAAAAAAAAATCTAAATATGGTAGCTTTCAAACTGGTCCGAAGTAGACTTCACCCTTTCTATTTCTGCCCCAGTCACTGTGGCCCAGCTGAATACAGGAATCCCTTGACCAGTCCAAAAGTAATTTCTTGGAAACATTGTTGCAAGGGGTAAAAATAACAGAGGAATTTGCTCAGAATATCTGAAAAGGGATGTTTTCAATCTGAAGAATATTTAAACACCAACCAAAACAACAACTATGTCAGATTTAGCCTCCAGCAAGGAGAGAAAGAATTGTACCGGAAGGAAAACCAGTAGTCTTGAAGGGGAACAGCAGAATGGGCCCAGCAGGTGCATGAGCCTGGACTCGGGCAGGAGAAAAGCCAGGGCCTCCCACTGCCCACCTACCACAATCCTCTTTCCCATAAGGTCCTGGAACGGTCACCCCCCTGCCCCCAAAAGCAGCAGGAGGCTCTCTGAAGAGGCCTGACACTCTAGATGTCCCTCCCCTCAGTGGCTTTATCAAAAAAGGACTCAATCAAGTTGACCTTTTTTTTTTTTTAATATTTTATTTATTTGAGAGTGAACAAAAGAGAGCAAGAGTTGGGCCAGAGGGAGAGAGAGCAGACTCCCCACTGAGTAGGGAGCCCAATGGGGGCCTTGATCCCAGGGATCATGACCTGAGCCGAAGGCAGATGCTTCACCAACTTAGCCAGCCAGGCGCCCTTCAAGTTGACTTTTGAAGCCCCCCTTAAAAACGGACACATCAGGGATCCCACCCCCTCTGCCTTCTCCCTACTGACCTGCCAACATCTGAGAGAACTGTCACAGCAGGCTCTGTTTCTTATCCCGTAATTCATGTCTGAAAACCCAAATGATAGGAATGTATTCATACTATGGAGTGACTTGTCAATCAACCAGTAAAAACAGTCGCTTTCAGCACATCCACTTCCCCATTAAAGGCCAGTAGCTCAAATTCTAGAAGTGTGAGGCAGGGGGCTGCCAGGTCAGGGAGCAGAGAGGTCATCTGCTGAAAAGTGACATGAGTCTTTCTGACCCAGCCGGTACCCCACATCCCTGGTGCATTACCCCGACCCTGCGTCTCCGGGACAGTAACGCCAGTGCCCTCCGCGGGGCTCTTCCGAGGTGTCGGCAGACAGCTCTCCCAGCCTCCCCGACACACACACTGAATCCCTGACCTCCGAGGGTCACAGAAAAAACGGTCTCACAAAATCACACAACTCAATGATTTAAGCGTACGCTCAAGTTTTCCTTCCACAGTCCTATAAAAACCCAACAGCACTTCAATCAGTCTGTGAAGCTATGGTGGTTTATGTAAAAAACAACAACAACAAAAAAAACAAAAAACAACTCAACCCTTTGGTAGACCCTTCCCCCCGAGACTTCCATCACCTGCGGGCTCTGCCGCGATCAGGGCTTCCCACTCCAGGAATGGTCTCCTACTTCCAGACAACTGTCTTTGGGCGGAGAAACCAGGTAATTGCACACAGAGGGACGGCAGAAAAAGATTCAGGCAGAGATGTTCAAAGAACAGCACAGAGTGGCCTGGGGTGTCAACCGCTGAGCCTGAGGACAGGAAGGTAAGCCACAGCTCTGTCTCAAATCCAGCCACTTGGAGGACAAGGCACTGGCTTTTATACGGCCTAGAATAAACGCTGTGGTGTATTTTGCAAAGAGTAATAGAATGGAGTTTGACCACAATATGTAAGGTACCAAGTTACCCAATTTTTTACTTAAATACTCCATTATTTTTTCAATAATGCAAAGACTAAGACTCTATCATTTGTCAAAAACGCCGGGGGACAAAAGACTACTTTCTTAGAACTGTCAGGTTCTTCCAACATCTCCATTCTGGACCGCCGTTCAACTTCCCATCACATAAAAATTCTCCTCTCTAAAAAACTTTCCACATTACTACAGACAATGAAATGAAAAATGAAAGGGAATGGTCAGTACAAAAACTGGTGGGGAAAGAGGCATGAAGGAACTCAGCTTTGCCTGCCCAAAAGCCAGGAGGACAATCTGAGTTTGAAGACTGTAAAAAATGCAGGCAGGTTCTCTTACTCATGGTGGTTTTGTAAAGTCACCACCGACACCAGATTAGTGGAGACAGACCCGTCTGCCTAGAGGAAATACAGGGTTGAGGTTCCAGAGAGACTCTAGTTAAATTTTGGCCCTAAATCAGTACATAACCTTGTCTGAGGTGTTAGGGTGTGTTCAAGACACCACACTATGTACTGCTGATTTAGACACTGACCTTGAAGCCAACATAACTCAGGCCTTAAAAGAAGCTACTTACTACACTTACTTTCTCTACAAGACACAGATCCCGGCCTCCTCGACCTCAGGAACACTAGCCAGCACTTTAGCACGACACTCGGGGAGCCATTTTAAGTACTGGCATCACCAACAGGAAGTGCAAAAATGCTGGCGTAGCCCCGGACAGACCGCTGCGAGGCGGACCGCGATGGCAGCAGCAGCGCCGGAAGCACAGGGCAGAGCGGCGCTGTTCGGAGCGCAGACGGATGCGCGTGTCAGGTCCGGAGAATCAAAGTCTCTGCCGCTCCGCCCACATGTGGGGAACAGGGAAAGTGCTCCGAGTACTGATTTGGGGGTTACTAATAAGTTTTAGCAGGTAGACAAATTCACAGAATTCGCAAAGACAACACCATGAGTGAGGATGATGAACTGTAACTCCTTTGAGTTCACCAAGAGGATAAAAACAAACACCCTCCATCTAGTGGTGGCTTCGAGAATCACAAAGCTACTTGAGCTAAATTGGCAGAAATTGTCACACAACGAAAAAATTAAACTCATTAGGGGTTTGAGATTTAGGTCGACTCAGGATGAAGTCACAGCTCTGAACTTAATGTTAACAAATTCTAACATTAAATGTACACAATAATATTGATTTCTACGTGTAAGCTCCACAAGGTTAGAAGGGAGCTTTAAGACTCCCTTTCACAATCTCCTAGCTACAGCCTTCACTGGCAGCGGTATGACATGACTTTGGGGGACACATTAAATGGTGTTCTGGCCACTGCCTCTCGATGGTGTCCTCGCCCATTTAGAAATACTCTGCCTGGGCGGAACAAAAATACAAAAATGTTCAGTTATTAATTTGTGGTTATGGAGATAAAGCAGTACTAAGGAAATAAACATCATGCTACTTCAATTTTAAAATGTCAATATTTAAAAATAAATAAATAAATGTCAATATTTAAGTCATTAAAAAACAAAAAACAACTCCACGTGAGCCAGAGTTCTAGGGAGAATAAAATTAGAACCAGGACAGTCAATCTGAAGAAGTTCTCCTCAGTTATATTCTGTGGTGGCTCTGAATGTTCCCCCCTCCAGTGAGCTAAGGGAAGGGGCTACTAAATCCAGACAAAAGTACATCTGTTACAAAGCAGCACAAATTAAAGAATGTTCTAGAATACGACACATCTCCAACTTCACTGGATATGAAGGAATGAATACCAACTAACTAATGAGTACAACTTAATCATCTCAGAAATACAAAGACTATCAGAAGTAAGACTTCATGAATGTAAAATATACGTAAAAAATACCCAAAGGCATGTATTAAATTTAAACCACAAAGTATGCTGATCCAGAAATGACAGCTCCCATGAAGTCTGGCAAAGTTCTGAGACCAGAGAACCAGTCCATCTGGAATAAAAAGGCACTCTTTTGGCTTCTGATTTAATCTTTTCCTTCCATTACTAGTAAAGAGATCTGCTTCAACTCAATCACACTTCAGGTAAGGATCTGAGATTCATTCTTTGGAATGGATTGGAAAACACTGAAAACAAACATTCTTTCAAAACACTAACCCCATAATTCACTCTTGATTTTCATTCTTGCCCACCAGATTCAAAGTTTCTGGGGGTGAAGGGGCAGAAGACAAGAAAGAAAGGAAGAGGGGAAGAAAACTGATTCATTTAAGGATTTAAATTATTTAATCTTTTTTTATTACTTCACCTACCGTTAAGACAATCTATAACAAAAAGAATAGAGTATATTAGCACACACAGTATAATCAGACTAGTAACCAGGAAACGATACAAAATGGTCCTTTGGCCATCTATACTTTCTAGAGCAGTAGGTCTCTTAAATTCACTCACCACGCCCAGAAATAATGACTTCTAAAGCCCTGAATATCAACTAAGACAAACTACACCAATTGTGATTTCTCACATTTTCTTAGATTGCACAAAGAGAAAGCTTTAAATGTGATTAATTATTAAATTTAGACTTAAAATTCCTTAGATTAAAAACTACAAAAGGGAGTAAACAGCAAGCCAAATGATTTAAGAGCAAAACTCATTTAGAAAGCATTAAATGTATCTAAATATACATGAACATGATTATATACACATATGAGAACTGTGCAAATTTATGGCATTCTAAATAATTCATTTAAGTACAGTTTTGGCATTTAAACAAAGATCAAATCAAGCTTTAAGCTAATAAGAACATAACTTTTATTCTTAATTTTTTTAAATAGAAAAAGGTAGCTAAACACAAAGTACAGGTCAGAAAACCCTCATTTAATATAGATTATTTTGAAACATAAAAGAATTTGTAATAAGGCGGCTTTCTATCTCACACTAAAATGTAAATAAAACCTCTTTCCCAGATCTATCCTCCAAACTTATTAACAACCTAAAACTGTTCAAATCTATGAAACTAAATCACGACCAATTTAAATGACCCAGGACAGGGTAGGAGAGAGGATTAATAATCAGAGCCAGTTGCACACAAATGGAAAAAAATGCTTGCAGTCACTCCCAAATATAACCCCTACATTATATATAAATCATAATGAAAATAAAAGTGCCTAACGTTACAGAACAGTGAAATTTTGAAAATTTAAAAAAAAAAAATCAACAATAATAAAAATAAACTGCTGGGTATCATTGGTGCACATGGAATAATGTAACATATAAGGATGATAAGGCTGGAAAATACTGGAAAACAATTAAGACTCAAAACAAGTTTTTTACAAAAGAAGTTTGCCACAGAAAATAAACGCTAAATAGAAAAGCAGACCTTTTCAGCAGGATGGCCTTGTAGACCACTCTGAAACAACACAGACACACCCACCCCCACCCCCCAACCACCACAAATTCTAGCTGACATAAAAAAGGAAAAAGGGAAAACCAAAATAAAACACTTCTTCCCAAATCTCGTGTCCCAATGAAGTTAGTGGGACAGAGTCCCCAACACTGAACTTTGTCCCCCCGGCATTTCTCCTTCACCAACATCACCTCCATTCTTCTGTTGGGACGTCTGTTTCATCTGTCCTGCCCTCTCCCAGCCAACTCCATCTCCGGCAGCCAGCGTCCAGGGAGCACAGGAGAGAATCCTGGAGCCAACTGAAGGACGTCATACACTCAGCCAAAGCTCTAAGTTAACCTAGACTGTAGACCTCAAATTCTCACTCCCGATTCAGCATCTGGTGATCAATATTTGGCACTAGCTGGATAAAGAAAGGTCTAATCGCAATATTTGAGCTGAGGCAGACACAGTTAAATCACAACTCAGTATTTGCAGTCTACGATTTGGTTTCAAACTCCAAAGGCAGGCACAGATAGCCACACCCACACGTTTCAGAATTGGAGGAAACACGAACAGGAGACAGACAAAACCAGGCGGATGAGCTTGACAAAAATTCTGCTTAAGAGGAAAAAAAAAAACAAAAACAAAAAACAAAACTCAATAGACCATTATCCATCCAATAACTAGCAAAAATGGGCACTTTTCCACCCTTAAACTAGTTTAAACACAGGCAGATGTCTTTCTACTATACTAAGATTTTTCCAGATCTGTTTTTCCTAATCCTCAGAGCTTAATGAGAAATCATTTATTCTATAAAGAAACACAGCATATATGGCCACAGTCTAAAATATGCTTATGATAACTGGAAAATCATGTCACTTAAAAAAACAAATCTTGCACTGGGACACCGTTACTCTACGGTACTCCGCGCAGCGCAGGGCTGCGCCCTCACCGGAAAGCAGGGCACGCGCTGCCTAGGTCGAACACTAACACTGCACACAGAGAAGCAGTAACAGCGAGGTCTCCACAGAACTCTTTCTATTTATTTAACTGTGCCTGAGCATTCAATCAATGCTCCAAATTAAAAACGGTGCAATAAAAGCAACTTTGAATAGAAACAGACGAGAAGCTGCGGTACCAGCGGCCACGTGGCGCTGCGAAGAAGAGAAAGCAGTCTGCAGGGGTGAAGCCCGGACCGGGGGTGGGGGAGGAGGAAAGGGAGGCACAGGAGGCCGATCTCAGACAGACAGAGACACGAAACTGTTGTACTGCTGGATGTTTCGTTTGAGGATATCTGAGCACGGGCCGAGAACACGTTCGAATCTGGGTCGGTCCAGCTTCACGCACTTCAGAGGGCCACGAGCCACCACCGTGGCGGCGCGAGGGCGGTTCATCAGGAGCGCGATCTCACCTGGCGAGGGGAGAAGACACGGGGCCGGTAAGCACCGACACGGACCGCCAGCAGTGAGAAAGCCAGGCTTCTCTGTCTTAATGACTCAGTAAACTAGGACAAACCACACATCTGCACTTAAAAAAAAAAACAACCTGGTAGACAGAAGACAATCAGTAACTTGAGTATTAACAGGTTAAAGGCAGGCACTCCAAAACCTCTCTCTGAGAGACTGCGATTAAAAAATAAACTTCAACAAAACTAAGAAAGACTATGAAGACCGCTATCTCACTGAAAGGTGACTTAACTATGTATTTAGTTCAAGGAAATCCACATACCGAAATAATCAGAAGGCCCGAGTCTTCCCACTTCAACAAACTCTTCGTTTTCTGACCGACGCTGCAGCACAGCAGCTGAACCCTACAATACAATCACCAAACAGCAAAACAAATACTTTAAAACCAGGGTGACAATGTCCAATGCAATTCCGGCTACTTTGTTAAAAAAAAACTTAAAAATCCAAAAAAATGATTCAGCAGCGATTTCCATCTTCCCACCCATATAAAAGACGACTGCGAAGCGTCACACCAGGAGCCCCCACTGGGAGGGTCTCCTCATCACACGGAGGAACCCCGGGGGCTCAGACTCAGGTTAGCAAACTGCGGCCAGAGGGCCAGAACCAAGGTCAGTTTTTATAAATAAAATGTTACAAGGAACAGCATACCCATTCATTACACACTGTCTGTCACTTTGGCACTCTAACAAGAGCGGAGTCTTTGCAATACAAACCCGAAGGTTCACAAAAGCGTCGATGACTTCCCAACTGGCCCTCCAGAGAAAGAGGGCAACTCCTGAATTATCCGTCAGCACCTACTGCGCCACTGTCACAGAAAATCTGCTCTTTGGCTCTGCTTGGCAGGCGAGAGCAACTGTTACACACTTCCATGAATTGTGAAGATATAAAACACAGTAACTATTACAACTGAAATACCTGCCTTTAATCCTTGTTTGCCAAACAGTCCAAACATAGGATTTTAACAAGGATGGTACAGATCCGTAAGAGTTAAGCTACATGGCTGAGTTTCATTTGGCTTGCATAAGGACTGAGTAGGTCAGAATTTGGCTATTACTTCATGAATATCCCTTCCAGAATTCTGACTCAAACTCATTTAAAACGTGGTGACTTGGGCGCCTAGGTGGCTCAGTCCATCAGGTGTCTGCCTTTAGCTCAGGTCATGGTCCCAGGGTCCTGGGATGGAGCCCCACATCAGGCTCCCTGCTCAGCAGGGAGTCAGCTTCTGCCTACCCCACTCCCCTCTCTCTCCCTCTCAAAAAAATTTTTAAAAATCTTTTTAAAAATTAATAAATGAAATAAAATGTCGTGACCTGGAAGAAAACCAAACAGCACCACTTCAAAGTGAAAGATAATTTTTAAATAAAACTGTCAGGTATTCTTTTAAAAAAATCAAACTATAAATCAGAATTGGGCCCTTTTTTTCTCTTATAATTTTATAATTTTACAAAATCTCTTACAATTTTTCTTTTCTTTTTTTTTAAGCATCAAACACAGATCCCTTTACCTCTAAAATAATGAAGAACTCATCCCCTGGCTCTCCCTGCACCACAATCTTCTGCCCATCTTCAAACTGAACCGGTTCCAGTGCGTCGGCTACCGTGAGACGTTCCCACTTGTCCAGAGATTCTGAAAGGCAAGAATCAAAAGAATTTCTCTACACTGTCACTGCTAAAAATGTCAAAAAATAAACTACAAGGAGAATCAATCAAACAGCCATGCCCATTCGATATCCAGTGTTACAGATTAAACACAGGACCTCTCTTCAATTACCTCAAATCTCAGCCAGATCTTCCTCTTACTTACAGACGACCCTCAGACCCTTACTTCAGTAGTCCAGTGGCCATTTTAATTTGTACCAACTGCACTCAATGGTAAAGGAGTTTAAAAAATGTAATCAGTAAGTCTTCCTAATGAATACCATCAATGCGAATCTAACCTACAAGACCCAGAAGTGAAAGTATCAACTGTACTATTCCAAAGGTTCACGGAAATAACTTATCTATTTAAATCCCAAGTTGAATTTACTTATGAAGCCAACAAGGAGAACTGACAGTGATATCAGCTCTCAAAGGCCAAACTGAAACTCAAGTCACGAACGAAATGTAATCCTTTTGGAGAAAGGAAAAATAAGGGGGAAAAGTCCATTTGCTCTAACAAAACAATGGCAGAAGGCTATTACCTAAGAATCAGCACACAACCCCTCCCAGGGAAGAACAAGTTGTAACCACACCCTAAGGCCACAAAAGAAAATATATACAATTATCTCAAGTTAACCTGCTTTACTCTAAACTTCACAATTCTAGCACTTTTTCAGAGAAAAGTCAAAAAATGGCACCTAATCTTTCTACAGGGAAAAGGCATTCTTAGCAATACTCACTGTCCTGAACCTATCAATAAACTCACCAATGGAGGGAAAGAGACAGACACCGCAGGGGGAACGATTACTAGTGTCCACTGTCAAAGGAGGACACTTTCAGCCTCTCTGCCTCTCCTAGAGGAATGCAGAGCACACAAATCCAAGAAGCTTTTCTCAGGCCCACCATTTCTAATTAAGAGGTCTGTCATATACTATCAAATTAAAAACGCTGTAAAATTACTTCTAACTTAGTCAAACTTCAACTTTGTATCCCATGTGTTTTTCATTACTATTAGCAAAAAAAAGAAAGAAAGAAAGAAAGAAAAAAAGGGGGGGGGGGGAGGTGACTTGATAACCAGAGCAGTTTTTATGAAATGCAATAGGTTCTTCTTAACTATCACCAACACTTCAATTTACTGATTGTCTGTGCAATCTTCCAAAACTCACCTAAAATAGATACTTTACTAAGAAACTCCTCATACATCTTCCGCTTTCTCAGAGTGCTTCCCTATAAACGAAAAAAACAAAGTCATCTCAAAAATGTGTTAATTATCACATAATGCTGTGAGCTAATAAATACTGAGTATTAAGTAAACTTAAAAAAAAAGTTAACACTTGCTGTTGCTTCTTGATACATGATTATTTTTCTTCTGGTTGCTGATGGTAAATCCTCTGTTCAGCTCAATAAAAAGCTTAGTATCTCATTCTTCAAAGTAACACCAAGCTGGGGAACCTGGATGGCTCAGTCGAGTCCGACTCCTGATTTTGGTTCAGGCCGTAATGTTGGGGTTGTGAGATCGAGCCCCAGGTCAGGCTCTGTGTGCTGGGCAGGGAGCCTGCTTGGGATTCTCTCTCTACCTGTTCCTTCCCCCTCATCACTCCCCTCCTCAAAAAAAAGTATAACATCAGGCACATGGCCAAAGAAGGTGCCTAAAATCACCAATTAGTGAAATGCCAAATAAATAATCAGTTTAAAAAAAAAAAAGTTATATGTGTGACTATAGCTGAACATATTTCTAGCCCAGGGTTCTTCCCCACAACCCCAACCCTCCACAGAAGTGAGGAAATAAAACTGCTACCACTTCTAGACCTCCCACCAAAAACAGTGCCATCACCCAAACCTAACCCTAGGTGTCTTATCTGTGAGGTTAAATACACCTGGGGGAAGGTGAGAGGGAAACACCGTCCTCTGCAACGTCGTCACACGCACGTATACATTTAACTGTCCACACATATTCCCCAAAAACACAAATATTCAGAATACACTCAAGTGCATATTGTCAAACAGCCAGACAGGCACTGCGCAAATTTACAGAAATCACTCAAGAGGACTCATGCCATTAGCTGGCACTTAAATCTACAGCTACTCTATAAATCCACGGAGAAGTTCTCAAAAAGTCTGCCTACATCAGCAGAATATTCCAGTGGTTTTATTATTTGTTTACTCCTTCAGTGAAAGGGGACATCTGCACTACAGATAACTCACTGGCAGTTTAGGGAAGCGGATTACTTCTGACTAGCTTTAAGTCACTTGATGCACTTAGAAGTAACACCTATCAAGCTATCTCTGCGCAAAGATCAAATAAGTAAAGATCGGCAACTGGACAGACCTCCAAGTGGGACCTGGCCATTACACAATTGTTTCCTATGCTTTTCTGGCCAGACATTCGTTCTACAAGATCTGGTGATATTACTCAAACATCAGTTACACAGACTGAAATCCTAAATTGCACGCGAAAATCCACGCTGTCTCACCATGAGGATTCTTCTGTAGCTGTCTCGGTCAATTCCCCACAATTTCACATTCGTCTTTGCTTTGACAGTGGCGGCTCTAGGTGTTCCATAGATCAAAGCAAGTTCCCCAAAGCTCCCTCCCTCCCCAACACTGGTTGCCCATTCATTGTTGACATAGACCTAAAACACAAATGACAAAGAATGAGTTTTTTCCACATACACAGCAAACAAAGGACTATTAAAAATCCACAAAACTTTCTAAGGGCGCAGAATCTTGAACTTTGTTTCAAAGAATAGAATATATGGTTTTGAGAAAGCATAGCAAAGCAGTTGCTGTTTGAGGGTGAATTAAATAAACCCAGAGTGTCTGTGAATTACCTGGTTTAATTACCAGATAAGAAAAAGGTTCCCATAGGGATGACGAGGACAAAAAGGTAAACAGCATTAACCATCACGTACACTCAGAGTGCTGCGTCACGGAACTGTGCTAAGCATCTCACCTGCAGGAAGCACTGAACTGTCTAATAATCCTTGACAGCAATGCTGTTATTATCCGCATTTCACTTGTAAACAAGACTCACAGAATCGAGAAAGCTATACCAAGTCTCAGAGCTAATGACCACGTAGGACTGAGACTCTCTCATCTGTCTTACCACAGAGCACACACAAACACCTCAACCGTGACTCCAGCAAGATTTAAACCAAGAGGCACCTGGGTGGCTGCTGGTTCAATGTCTGACTCTTGAGTTCTGGTTGGGTCATGATCTCAGGGTTGTGAGACAGAGCTCCACATAGGTGCTGGGCACATAATCTGCCTCTCTCTCCCTCTGCCCCTCCTCCTCCCCCGACTCTCAAGCATGCATGCATGCTTTCTCTCTCCAAAAAAAAAAAAAAAAAAACTAATGTCTAGCTAAAGAAATTATCTTCAGTAGTTTAAAGTTTCTCTGTATCATTAAAATATTTAGCAAAAATGTTGATGGAATTTGACATGTAAGAGTTATACAAGCCCTTCAGAAACTCTTAATAGTAATAAATATCAGCACATTAACTTCTACAATCATCAATATATTTTTGCTATTATTAAATCTTACATCCATCTCTCCTTGATCAATCACATAGAAGTTATCACCTTCGTCACCTAAAAGAGAGTAAAAATGTCAGATGTGCAATATAAATTAAAGAAACATATATTAGAACTACCAAGTTAATATAAAATAATAAATAAACTTATTTTATACAGGTGATGAGAGAAACTGTGTTATACACTAACATAACCTTTCAGGGGAAAAAAAGTCCAGCAATATGTTTTTAAAGCCATAAAACTGATCAATGTTTTTAGTCATCTCCTATTGAAGAATATCTCTGGGGGAAAAAAAAGCCACATGTGTACAAATATTTTAATTGCTACGTCATTTGTAACCACAAAACAAGAAACAACTCAGAAAGTAACAAAACATCAGACTGTCACCAACCTGGAGAAGACATGGATTACGGAGACCCATGATGAAAGTATTCGAGAATAAATTTTAAAAGGCATTTTAAAAGGCTGGGGTGGGGAGGGGGACAGGCAGATACCCATAAAGTTAGATCCATGTCCATATACCGGGCAAAAAGGTTAAGAATCAGTAGAAGGCCCAGAACCTTATAAATAGATGGGCTGTATGATTAAGAATGCAAATGCTTTGCTACTTCCTACTTTATTTTACTCTGTACGTGCTTAATAACGAATATAAAGGATATATGGAAGACATATGGTTCTGAAATCCCACACGACATTCAAAATTAAAACATAAGAATATTTTTTAAGCGTTAGTATAAACAAAACTGTATCAGATATTAGAAAAATAGTAGTCCTTAAGGGAAATTGTACCTTTTATTTCAAAGGATTTTAACTTTAAAAAAAATAGGATCACTTAGTTTGATGATATGACTTTCGTCATTTTGCTGATATTGATTGATTTGTGAATCCTGACCCATCCTCACATCCACAGAATAAATCCATCTGATTGTGGTGAACAGTCTTTTTAATGCATTGCTTCATGCTATTACTTTGTTTAGGATTGCTGCAACTACATTCTCAGTGAGATTGGACTATAGTTCTCTTTTTTGGTGGTGTCTTTGTCTGGTTCTGGTATCAGGGTAATGCTGGCCTTATAGCATGTATCTGGAAGCTTTTCTTCCTCTTCTACTTTTTGGAATAGTTTGAGGAGGTATGAACTCTACAGGGAACATACCTCAATATATTCAAGGCCATATATGAAAACCCACAGCTAAGCTAACATCATACTCAATGGTGAAAAACTGACAGCTTCCCTCTAAGGTCAGGAACACGACAAAGATGTCCACTCTCACCACTTTTTCTAACACAGTACTGGAAGTCCTAGCCACAGCAATCAGACAAGAAAAACAAATGAGGCATCTATATGGGTAAAGAAATTTAAACTGTCACTATTTGCAGATGACACAATATTATATACAGAAAATCCTAAAGACGCCAACAAAAAACTATCAGAAGTAATAAATGAATTCAGTAAAGTGGCAGGATACAAAATTAAAAGCCAGAAATAAATAGCCTTTCCACACAGTAACAACAAAGCCGGAAGAGAAATTTTAAAAACACCATTTACAATTGCACCAAAAAAGAACAAAATACCAAGGAATAAACCAAAGAGGTGAAAGAGCTATACTCCAAAAACTATAAAACACTAATGAATGAAATTGAAGATGACAAAAACAAAGATATTTCATCATAGACCGGAAGAGTTACACTGCTAAACTGCCCCTACCACCCAAAGCAATCTACAGACTCAATATAATGCCTATCAAAATACCAACACAGCATTCTTCACAAAACTAGAACAAGTAATACTAAAATCTGTATGGAACCACAGAAAATCCCAAATAACCAAAGCAATCCTGAAGAAAAAAACAACAAAGCTGGAGGTATCACAATACCAGATAGATTCCAAGATACACTACAAAGCTGTAGTGATCCAAATAGTGTAGTACAGCAAAAAAAGGGACACACCCATCAATAGAACAGAAGTGAGAGCCCAGAAATAAACCCACAAGTATATGACCAACTGATCTATGACAAAAGAAGTGAGAATGTATACTGGGGGAAGGACAGGTTCTTCAAAAAATTACGCTGGGAAAACTGGACAGCTCCATGGAAAAGAACGAAAGTGGACCATTTTCTTACACCATACACAAAAATAAACACGAAATGGATTAAAGACCTACATGTGAGATCTGAAACCATAAAAATCCTGTAAGAGAGTGTAATACAGGTAATAATTTCTCTACCATTGGCTGTAACAACATTTTTCTAGATATGTCTCCTAAAGCAAGGGACTATATCGAAATAAAAAGCTTTTGCACAGCAAAGGAAATCACTAACAAAAAAACAATCTACCGAACAAGAGAAGATATGTGCAAATCATATTTCCAATAAAGGGTTAATATCTGAAATACATTAAGAACTTATAAACTCTACACCAAAAAAGATACAATCTGATTAAAAAATGGGGTAGGGGATCTGAACAGACATTCTCCCAAAGACATATACATGAACAATAGGCTCATGAAAAGATGTTCAACATCACTAATCATCAGGGAAATACAAATCAAAACCACAAGGAAGTTTCACCTAATACCAGTTATAACAGCTAAAATCAAAATGACAAGAAATAAGAAGTGCTGGGGAGGATGCAGAGAAAAAGGACCCCTCGTTGCAGATGACACAATATCACTGCACTGTTGGGGGAAATATAAATTGGTACAGCCACTATTTTAAAAGGTATGGACGTTTCTCAAAAAATTAGGGATGCCTGGGTGGCTCAGTCGGTTAAGCTGCTGCCTTTGGCTCAGGTCATGATCCCAGGGTCCTGGGATCGAGTCCCGCATTGGGCTCCTTGCTCAGCAGGGAGCCTGCTTCTCTGCTCTGCCTGCCTGTGTACTCGCTCGCGCAGCGTGCGAGCACGCGCGCTCTGACAAATAAATAAATAAATAAATAAAATCTTAAAAAAAAAAAAACTATAAATAGAAATACCATATAATCCAATAATCCCACTATTGGGTATTAACCAGAAAAAAATGAAAACACTAATTTGAAAAGATATATGGACCCCTATTATTTACTGTAGCTCTGTTTACAATAACCAAGATACGGAAGTAACCGAAGCGGCCATCAATAGATGAATGGACTAGGAAAACTTGGCGTATATACACAATGAAATATTATACAACCATAAAAATGGATGAGATGGTGCCATATTAAACAGCATGGATGGACCCAAAGGGTACTATGCTAAGCAAAATAAGTCAGACTGAGAAAGATAAATACCACATGATTCCACTCCTAAGCGGGATTTTAAAAAAAGAAAAAACCAAAAGCAAACACACACACCTACAAATGAATAAACAATCAAAAAGCAGAATCAGGCCCATAAATAGAGAACAAACTGATGGTTGCCAGAAGAGAAAGGTAGTGGGGGGTTGGGCAAATGGGTGAAGGGGAGTGGGAGGTACAGGCTTCCAGTTAAGGAATGAATAAATCATACAAATAAAAGAGACAGCATAAGGAATACAATCAACAATACTATAATACTGATAAAGGAACAGATGATACTATAAATGCGGTGAACACAGCATCATGTATAAACTTGTCAAACCACTAAGTTGCACACCTGAAACTAAAATAACACTGTGTGTCAACTATACTCACAGAAAAAAAAAAAAAAGGAAAGAAATAAAAATAGGAAAACCCAGTAGTATTAAGACAGAAGAAAATGGTAGACTGAAGGAGGAATACCAACTTCCCACAGCACTACAGGACACAGGGGAGGCACTAAGCCCTTACCTTGCTGAATAACAGTCTCTCCAGCAATAAAGGAAACCGGAAACATGGCATCAAAAATATCACTGCAAGAGAGAGAAGGCCTCAAGTTAGACCCCATCTGCGTCTTCTACAGATTGCAAATATTAACTTTAGACTTAAAGCGTCCAGATTTTCAGCCTGGACTGTCCTCAGGAAAACAATTATTAAGAGTCTTAAAACTTGCAACAATGATGCGACTAGTGTGGGGCCACCACTGTACTGAAATAAAAAGAACCTGCACATACCTTCTCTCATTATCATCAAGATGAGAAAAGAGCACATTCTTCTCAATGGCTTTGGCCAAAGCAGCCATCGTCTTATAATCTTTTGGTATAACCTAGAAAAGAAGGTCCAGTAACAATTCCATAAATCAAAAGCAGAGCATGTTTGAACATGCATTTCAACTGAATGTCAAGATACATTACGGTATTTAAACAACTCCACTTTGTGTTAAGTATTTAACACAACACACTTGTAATATCTTTGATCTATAAAGTACTCGATACTTTATTCAATATTAAAGTACTTTATTAAATATTAAAGTACTCAATAAATATTGACTAATTAATCCCCTTGCCTACAACCAAGCCTGTATTTAAAGGCTGATGTTTGGGTTCCAGTCAACAAATAAACAAACCATCGGCACCTTAACCAAGGTGACTATTCTGCAGCAGCACTAAGCATTTTATGACACTTAGCCATTTCTTAACCGTGATCACGTACTACTAGTTTCGTAAGCCTCTTGCCAGCACAATTCTCTTCCCCATTTGACTTAACACCGTAACTCGAAATGGATGGCTAACTCTAAAGCAGAGTCAAAAGAATGAAACTTAGATGATAAACGGTTAAAAAAAAGTCACAACATGAATTATAGGATGTCAAAAAACCAACCAGGACTCAAGAGAAAAAAAGAGTACTGCCTGCTTCTTCTACTGCAACCTCACATGGAAAGGGAAACCCCCCAAACGCCATTACTCACTGTCTGACCATCACCGTTAGTCACTTGCTCGGACAGCACGTTATTACAGCAAGCCTGTTCGCCAGTACCCAAGAACTGTGAAGCGTGAAGCACAGCCCATCCTGTCCACGCTTTACTCTTCAAAACAGCACTTGCATTCACCCACGGAGGTCAGCTGAGACCACGGGGTCCTGGGCAAGCCTCCCCAGGGCGAGGGCGGCAAGCCTACCTTCCTAACGTAGGATGCGGCATCTTCCTCCGTGTACACTTCCGCGCTGATAGCACCGCGGCGCCTCCGGCCCTTAACCACGGGGTTCGGCGGAGGAGGAGAGATTTCATCCTCCCTCGAATCCGCACGGGAGCTGGCTTTCTGCAGATTCTGAATCTGTTTTGCCTCCTCCTGAAAAAAACAAAAAACAAAAAACAAAACAAAAACATTGCCAGCTTATAAAACAAGATCATTCAGGATGTAAACCTGGTATTCTCCTATCACAGTAAGAACCAATGTCCATCACTTCAAAGCTCTTCCTCTGTTACCGATGTGAAAGCGGGAAATACCAATTCCAAATGCAAAAACAGTGAGTCAAGTTTGAAAAGAGATACTCTGAAAGGACATACTGTTTCCTCAGACAGTAACAGATACTGTACTTTTTAATGAAAAGCCATTAATACAGACTCAACCCACAAATAAAAAATGGGACACTTGTTATGGTAACAGATTGACAACAAGGCTTTATAATGTACATAATAGTAACAAAACTGAAAACAAAATCTTGGGGGTTTTGTATGCTGCTACAGACAGCATGAAGCATGAACCACCCCCCCCCAAACATACACATACCACACACACACACACACACACACACACAAGAAGCATATTACCTAGAAATAACCACTAAGCTACAGCAAAGTGATAGAAGAATGTTGGGGTTACTGGATTATTTCATTAACTCAGGAAGAAGTCTCTAGATCTGCCATGTCAAGTATATGCTAGGAAAATATTGTCAAAACTAACAGGAAAGAGTCCTAAGCCTGTGGAATTTATATTCTTGCTGGAGTCTCAAAGAGAAACAAACAATGAAATGATGTGATGGTAACCAAGAATTTAAATAAGATTAGATCTACCAATACTTCTCCTAGAGAACTGGAAGCCTTCTTATTATCAGAGTTTATGACAAAATTAAAACCAAGAGAAGTTTAGTTGTCTTCGAACTCATTAAACCAATTCATATAAAAACTGAAATAAACTCTAACATTCTTCTTTTTCAGATCTAGGGCTTAGAAATCCCTCTTAACTCTGCAGTAAAGAACGGGTTATTGTGCCTCCTATAAATAAGATTATGTTCTCTACTATACGCTCATTCACTTAACTCATTCTCCAGAATTTCTAAACCATCTTTCAAATTCTAAATGAACTTACTAGCATTCACTGATAATTTCAGAAAACGTTTTGACAAAAAAAAATTTTTTTTTAATTTCTTTTAAATTAAAAGAAGGGTGCCTGGGTTCTCAGTTAAGCATCAGACTCTTGGTTTTGGTTCAGGTCATAATCTCCCGGTCGTGAGGCCGAGCCCCTCATGTGGGCTCCCTGCTCGGCCACAAAATCGGTTCCCCTTTCTCTCCACCCCTCCGCTGGTTTGTGCACAAGCACTCTCTCTAATAGTCTTTTTAAAAAAAAACTTGTAATAATAATAAAAGAAATTAAGATGCTTACTTTTTCTCCTACATGGTATTTAGCCCTGCTTTAGGCATCAAGACAAAGAAAAGAACTTATACATGCAGGAACAAAGCCTAGGATGATAACCATTAAGGTATTAATGATGTTAGTTTCTATTAGTAAAATCATGCCTGATTTTTATTCTTTTCTGGAAGGAAGGTTTGGATTTATTTTTCTCTTTTCTCTGGATTTTCTAATTTTCAAATTAAGAAAAAGAAACCACCATAAGAAAAACATATAATGAAACAGTTAATACATTTGTCTACTTAATTACAAATGCATTGACTTCTTTTTTTAAAAGATATTTATTTTCATTTATAGAGAGTGAGCAGGCGCGGGGCACACAAGCAGAGGGGAAAGGCTGAGGGACAGGGAGAGGGGGGCTCTCCACGGATCAGGAAGCCGGATGCAGGGCTCAATCCCAGGTTCCTGGAATCGTGACCTGAGCAGAAGGCACACACTTAACAAATTAAAGCCACCCAGGCATGCCTGAGTCTACTTTTTGACCAAATAATCCGTTAATTCTACTTCTGGAAATTTATTTCAAGATATGGAAAGATACGTACAAAGTTATTCATCATATCGTTGTTTATAATAGTAAAACAGTAGAAACAAAATGATCTTCAGAGGAGTGATTAAATAAACTATAGTCTACCCATACAATGGAATGCCATGCACCTGTTGGGAAAGTAAGCAGCTCTTTTATAACTGAATTTGTAGGTAAATGCCTTTATATAATCTATGGAAAACTGGCTATATTCAAGGAAGACAATGGAGTGGGAAGGAGACTTTTTTAAAAATATTTTATATATTATTATATAATAATGTATAATTTGTACATATATAAAACATATCTTACATATTATATGCTATGTTAACACACAGTTAAATAGAAAATGCAGTATATTGCATATATTCCATTCTATTTAATTGTCATACCCTTTGTACCTGTAAAATTCTGAACCATGAGCAAATATGTAACCAATATTTTGAAATACATTTTTCAGAAAACTCACTTCATTTTCCAATGTTGGTGATGCCAACACCAGTAAGATTCTCCCATTTCATACTCTAAAACTGTAGCTATAGCTGTAAAAATCCAGTTTCCCCAAATTTAGTTTAAGACCATAAGTAAAACACACTCTATCCCTCAAAACCAGGCATTGGCATTTCATAAAAATATCATGAAAAATTATACAAATAACATCTCATTTGGAACTACACCTAAGTGAATTTTTAAAATAATTTTCAAGTACTGAAAGCATGGTGATTTTTAACTGTTTCATGGATTATCTTTAAACGGCAATCAGATACAACCTCATCTTGACCACTCAGAGCCATTAACTGAGAGCACATTCTAGTACAGATTATGATACATTTTTATATCCTTTTTCTTGCTGTTGTCATTCGGCTGTCAGTCTCTTCCCTCTTTAGTTGTCCCACTTATTAAAACAAAAGCAATAAAAAAAACAAAAAACAAAAAACACTAGACACAAACAAACTAGACACCGGCACTTCTGAAGTTCTCGAGTTCTAAGTTCACACTCCCCTCAACACTCACTTAACATGTTCTCAACAATTACTCGTTCCCTCTCTGCCACTGCCATTCCACTCTACCCTGCAGATGAAATAAACTTCCAAATGGACTTGGGGCTTGGCCATATGACTTGCCTTGGCCATGGAATATAAGCAGACATGCCACACTGTCCCCTTCTACGGTCTGCCCCCTTGAGCTTCAGGTCCTTCCCTGCCTTGACAACAGCGTGCTCTATAGAGCGACTGCTCCTTCCACTCAGCCCCAGAACAAGACCTGTGGAGTCAAGAAGACAGGATGGGCTGAGCCCAGAAGGGCTACACGTGATACAGAAATAAGATCTTTTGTAGTGAGCCACTGGGGGGCGGGGGGGGGGGGTGCCTGTATGCTGCCACAAGGTCTAACTCTACACCGCAAGACCACAACCACATTACTTCATTTCTTAGTTTTAACTGCTACCTCTCAAAATGGTGGTGATCACCTACCTCACACATTTAAAATAATGAGTATGTGTGTATGCAAAGCACTTCAGACAGTACCTGGCCCATAGGAGCCACTCAGTGGACACAGCTATTAAAATTCCTCTGATCTATCAGACAGGCAAAGTGCCAATATATGAGGAAATGAGAATTTAAATTCCAGGAGAAAGCCTAAAGCAAAATGCAGACACTTTCAATGGACCAACTGTGACTCTTTTGGCACAGTTCTCATTGAGTAGCTGAGGGTACATGACCCATGGCTAACACAGGAAAGGAGGGGACAAGAACGTGATTGTATATTTTCAGACATATACACCTAACACCTAATGTACAGAACAATGATCTGCTGAAAAGCTAAAAATCTGGTTGCTTGAAAGCCCAGATAGCAACATTCAAGCCCCGCTAAAGGAATGTGCGCGAGTGAATCAAGATCCTGGAGTTACAGGAAAGAGTATGTTCAGCTCTGACTTTTGTTAAAAAGGTAGGGAAGCCAAATAAAATACGTTAAATGTAAAAATCCCATGCGCAAAAAAACTATTTAATAATGATTTCTTGCCTTCCCTGCTGGTTAGTGCTTAAACAGCATTAGTTAAGCCCAGGCTTTGAAACTAGCACCACACATTCAACACTCCCTATAAAAAGACACACACTTAATGTCTCACCAACTTCATTCCCTCATTTAATGGTTTCTATTGATGTCCGAAAGGAAGAGGGATCACCTTACAGTGACCCATTTCAGGACCAGATCTCCAGGAACACACTTTATTTCAAAACAGGGAACGCCCACTGCAGCCTGGCTCTACAGTATTTCACTAACTATTTGGAAATTGCTTAAAAAGGAGAAAAACAGACTTTCTACCACAATTCTAAGACAGCAAGGCTATATTTATGGGGGCTGAATAGTTGTTTTTTGTTGTTAATTATTTTAATCATTTACTAAACACCAATTTTAACAAACAGCTTTTCAAGAAAACAGTAGCAAATGTCTGATCAGGGAGCTATCAAACATTTTTTAAATCCCAGTATAAACAGATTCTTTCAGTAATAAAGTACGCTACTTAAAAGATTGTCCAAACAGAGCGGATGTATTACAAACATTTCTATTATACAATTAGATAATTAATGATCATATACCTAAGAAATGCATCCCTATTGGTTCACAATTATTATGAACCACATCAAAACTTCATCTTGTTGATTCACAAAAAAACAAATCAAACTACTCAAAACATTTAACATTCCAGACTTTCTCATTCATCATTTCTTAAGGGAAGTGAATTGAAGCATTGCTCTTGATTATCATTTTGCTTAGAAAAGCTTAAGCTATATGCTTAGGTCACAGTGACATACACACAATGAGGATGAACAAAGAATAAAAACTGAATTAATTTTTTTTCAAGAGGAATCACGTCCTGACCCAAATTGTAAATAAAGTAAAATTCTGACAACCATCAATCTTAACGTCTCTGCCTTAGAGTGGACTCATCTGAGATAAATTGGTATCTGTACTAATATGGACATCTCTAATTCAGAATTTCTGATGTATCAGTCAGAAACTGGACTCAAATGCTTCATTACATTGGTTTTAAAAGGTGAGATAAGGTTTACCCAGTTTACTTGTTTTGCTGAAGCATTCACTGCTTTCAAGTACTGTAGAATTTCTTGTCATACAACTGCTACTTCTGGTCAATTGTATCTAATTAGTTATTTTAATCAATTTTATGGATTAAAATAGTTACAAGGAACTACATGCAGAAGCCCTCTGTTACCCAACTAAACTTAGCATATGGGTTTGTTTTCTGATAAATTCTATTGATCACAAAGTTAAAAGTCACTACAAATGCCTTAACTGCATTTCTTTTTGGAAATTCTGTTTCAGATTTCCTATTTGGTCAGAATTCTTTTCTGCCAAATGGTACAGATTAACAACATTCTACAGCATCACGTTTAACAATTGCCAGGGTCATCTTCTCCCAGCATTTATTTTTACCTTCTCCAGCCTCTCAAAGTATTCCCTGAGGAATGCCATGGGTCTCTCAGGTCGGGCAGTGCACAACTGCACAATAGAATCCTTGAGCAGCGCCTGAATGTTGTGCTTCTGGACATAGAGCTCGCATTCCCGGAGGCTGCGCTCCTCCTCGCTGGCGGTGGTGCTGCCAGACGCCATGGTTCTCTACAAGGAAGAAACACACATATGCTTGTGTGAACTATTTATAAAGAGCAAATGCCAATTTGGCCTTTGGCTTAATAAATTCATCAGCCAACTGATTAAGAAGATTTTTTTTTTCCTAACACAGGAAGTGGGGGCTCAGGAATAAAATACTTGGGAAAACAGCATTCTCCCAAAGAAGGGTTTCACTTGGGTTCTGCAGGAAGCAACAGTAAAAGGCAAGAACCTGAGCTCCTGGGAGGAAGTATGAGCCACTATCCCCTGCAGAGGTGAACTGCTGAGGAGTGAGGCCCTTAAGGGAATTTCATTCAGTTCTCCCCCTGCAAAAGAAATCATGATGACGTAGGAAGTGTGTAAATGGTAAACAGGACTGAGAATTACAAGGGCTCACAAGCTGGCTCTAAGTGAAAGCAAGTAAGCACAATGAAGAGCATCTGACATTCCCTGTATGTACCTCCTATCCTGGGGGAGTGTCCTACTGTCACCCAGCAAACCACTGGAGCAAAGGATCTGATTAGCCAACTACAAGCATAATCAAAAATTTTAAAAACAAAAAAGGAACCCCCAATAAAAGCAGCCTTTTATTCCAGACACTTCTATAAAATTCCAGCCCTAAATAACATTGCACTAACACACTGGTAAGAGAAAAAAATCCTTAACGGGAAAAAAAAATAAATAAAACAAAGCAAACAAAAAAACCTTACCAAGTAAAAATCATAAAAGATTTGGAGAGGTAAATGTCAAAACATTTTCTTCAACTGGACAGAAAAATGCTAGAATAGGTTAAATTTTAAACTTACATGAAGAGTCAACAGATAAATTGCATTTAATGAATTTTAGAGGATTCAAACTACCTTGATGTAAAAATAGAAGAGTGAGCAGCAGACTTTACCCTGGAATTAAAAACATAATAATTTAACAGTCATAAATTACCTTCCTTGCAACTCCTTATTATTAAGCAACTGAGATTAGAAAATAAAAGTGAGGTCCTCTCCCCCTAACTGAATTCAATACGCATCAGTCTTTTCGAAATACAATGCACTCAAAATCAGAGATGAAATTGTAAATTTGAAAGAAAAAAGATATAAAATACCAGGGTCAAAAGCCAAAGTGCTACACTGTTACTCATTTTGTTTTGACAACTTTCATGATAAAGGTGATAACAGACTAAATGACCATGAGAAAGTCTGTAGCTCCCTGACAAGCAACTAAACTAAAAGTCACAGAAAAAGAATCATGCTACTTCAAAAATATACAATCAAAAAAAAAAAAAAAAAAAAGCTTCATTTACTTTGGATTTATACCAGACACTTTTCCAGGTCAGACAATCCTATGAACTAATAATCCACTTCAGTAGAATTTTCTGCATTTCAAATACCAAAGCCCACCAACAACAATGATAAATCAGACCTTTTATGCTTCAAAATACTCAGACGTATTTCCCGAATACCAATACATTTATTCAACTGATCAGAGAAACCGTTCAAAGATCAGGTTTTGTGCTGGTAGAAATGAGAGAACCGTGTCTAAGAAGTGAAATTGGCTTTTTGTTTGAAACAAAATTATGTATTAAAAAAGAACACAATGGTTTCTTAAGGCAGCACCTTAACAAAAAAATGCCCCAAGATTAACGCAGTCATCATGTGAACCCCTTAATCCAAATTTAACAGACTGAATACTTTTAATCGAATACACCTAGATAAACTCCGTACTTGTTCATAAAACTAAAGAGCTCAACATTGTAGCTTCTCCCCAACCCCCCCAAAATTACGTAACTACTTTCAAACTTTCACTGCATTGTATCTACTCCCAAGAGGACAACTCCGATCTTTTCTTTCGTCAGTTCAACGGCGATCCGAATCAGCTGCAGAGGGATTTCACGCGAGGAAATACCTAGCACACTTTCGAGAAACGTGCTGATTCAGAGCGCAGCCCCTTCAGACCTGCCAGGACCACCTCCTCTGGGGTCCTCCCGAGGAACTGTTCTCTTTTCCTTCCTCCGGTCGGAAAGCCCAGGCTCCTGAGAACCTCTCAGAGTCGCGGTTTGGTATCTCACCTGCGCTGCGCTGCAGGGGTTAAGAGGTACCACGTACTTCTTTTCGAGAGGAAGGACAGCAGAGTGCCCTTCGCTTCACTCCTGCCACAGTCGTGGCCACAGAGCGAAGAAGGGAGGCCTATCCTTCCTTCATCCTCCTCTAGTCGGACGGCCACAATGGTGGCGAAAAGACGGGGGGACGGAGAAGGGGGAGGGAGGGGCCGATCGGGAAAGGGGAGGCGAACAGGGACAAATTTAGGAGGCCGGCTGCAATCCGGGGGGGGGGGGTGGCGGGGGGGGGGGGGGGGGGAGGGGGGTGGAACCCCACGCAGGAGAGGCCAAGCCCCTGCTGGAGATGACAAGGAGACACTCTCTAGAAAGAAAAACGACAACAGCCGGGTCTCAAGACCAGCCAGCAGGGCTGGGGAACACGATGGCGGATTCCAGTAAAATCGAAGGGATGTCCTTCAGGAAATGGGGGAGGGCGAGCGCAGAGGCCGCTGCGCGCGGGGGCGGAGGCGGCCGGGGCGCGAGGGCCGCAGAGGGCCGGGGGCCCGAGCGCCGCGGAGCGCGGGGAGGGCGCACGGCCCGGGCGGCCGGTGAGCCCGGCACCCGAGCAGCAGCCCCGGCGGCCTGGGGCCCTCGGGGCCGCGGACTCGGGGTCGGGGGCGCGGCCCGGGGCGTGAGGCCCGCGGGGAGGCGCCCGCCGGGGCCGGGGAGGGGCAGGGGGGTGCGGCCGTCCCACTGCAGGTCGCTCCCCGTGACGCCATCTTGGATCGGTCCAGCGCCCCCGAACGGGTGGCGGGGTGGCGAAGCGGGGCGCGTCGGGGCTCCCCACCGACCCCACTCACCTGGGGACGGGCTGCGGCGGACACGGGGCAGCGGGTGCGAGGCTACGGCTAGCTGAGCTGTCCCGGCGCTTCCCTCCCAGCCCAGCTCTACTCAGCGATAGCGGCTCGGCGGCGGCTCCACCGGAAACGACCCTGCCGCAGCCAATCAGCGCTCGGCTGCTGACGTCAATGCGCCTCGCTCTGGCCAGAGCCGTCGCCTTGGCAACCTTAAAGGCGCGGCGGCCCGAGCTCCCCTTCCGCCCCTCCACGCCCTGGAATCGTTCTTCTGCTCTTCTTTCCCTCTAACCCCGTCCCTGTTCTCAGCCCCTTGCTCTCGGCCGCCTGTCATCCATTCCGCTCTCTCCAGCCCGGCGCTGCCCCCTTACCAGTCCCGCCCTGGACGCCGCGGGTCCCCTTGATTCTCCCTCCGCTCTTCGCCCCTTCTCGGCGCGGCTGTGGGAGCCCCCGGCTCTCCCTCCCCGGCCCCGGGCCTCCACGCCTCGCTCCGCTCCGCCCCGCTCGCGCTCCGGCCTTCCCCCCACCCTCGCCGCCTCGGCCTCGGTCTCTCCCTCCCTTTTCAACCCCCACCCCCTCCCTCCCCCCCAGCCGGGCCGCCCCACGTGGGGCGTCTCGGATGACAGGTGGGCGACTCCGCCCGGCGGCCCCCGCCGGGGGAGGACGCGGGGCCGGGGTGGGGAGATTCCTGCCTTTTCCAGGCCCCGGAGGAGGCGGCGGCCCCGGCGGATCTGCGGCAGCTGCGGCGCGGGCCGAGCGCGGGCGGGTGCGCAGGATGCGCACGCCCGGCCAGCGCATCCTGTGCCCGGCCTTCTCCTCGCCCGCCTCCGGGCTCGGGCCCGCCATCCGGTCCAGGAAATCCGAGCCGTGCCAAGTGTCTGCTTGGCCGATCGGGCCGCTCTCCCCTCCGGGGGTGCTGTGGCCAGTGGAGGTCTCAACGTCCCTGTGGGCCCGAGACACTGCAGAGGACTTGTCAGGGCACTTGTAGAACCCGCACTGCCCCCCTCCATCAGGACGCCTGAGCCGGCGTGGTGACCAGTACAAAGGGAGCAGATAGACGCAGCCCTCTCTGTGAACCCCCGAGAAATCCCAGCTGCCTGTAAAAACCACTCATCAAGGATGATGCGGATTCGAGGGGGCTGAAAAGGCGCCTCCTCTACCGCTTCAGCCATGTTTTCCTTCGGGGTATCTGCCCGGAGAGGAAGGAAGGGGCAGTGGGAGGCAGTTTTAGACATAAAATCCGTAAATGGATAAAGAAGGCCCTTGGGGAACACGTATCCTCCTGTCTGGTACCTGTTGTATTCACATGGTATATAGCTCTAGGGCTGTGTGTGTAAAATACAGTGGATTTAACTGTATTGACACAATATACACAGAGATCTCAATGATTTTTATATAGATTCAGGTTGAAATGGTAACTTTTGGATAGACTAAATAGTATGAAAATTAATTTCACCTTTGTTTGTTACTTTTTATTTAGTTTTGTGTTGTGTGTGTGTGTGTGTGTGTGTGTGTTCTGGTTTGGGCCATCCGCTCTCCTAAATCCACCAGGCTGATAAGGAAGGGTCCTGCTCATCAGAATATGTCTTTTATTCAGAAAATCGTAGCAGCATAGGCACCATGGGAAAGGGCTAATGAGGCCTGCAGGAGGGAAATGTAGAAGGTAAGTGTCTCCTCCCCCGCAGGGCCCCCACTGGGGGGCCACTGGCCTTTCACCAGGGATGGGTGGAATGGGAGATTAAAGACAGAGCTTCAGTCATATAGGATTTCACCCTTGTCGGTACAAAGAACGGCTTAATAAACTGAATGCTGAGCTGGCAGGCAGGAGAGGGAATTCGATAGCACCGAGCAGGCCCAGTCATGTTATGAGAAGAAAACACGGCAGGCAGATAAATCTGAGCTTGGTTGCAGGCTTTGCCACCTCCGGCAATTGACTTAATCTCCATGAGCCTCAGTTTCCCCAATCTTAAACAAATCAGCAGGGCTGTATTGAAATTAACCCAGAAAGCTCATAATGGCACACATGTTCCCAGCACTGCCCTGAGTGCTTCCCACATGATAGTTACCTTAGTCCTCATAATAACTCTGTGGTGTAGGTGCTGGTGCTTGTGCTGCAGAAGGAAAATGAGGCCCAGAGAAGTGCAGTGACATGCCCAAGACCACGCGGCTGTTGTGGCTCACACCCAGGCAAGGATCTCTGCCTTTGCAGAACATAGGGGATTAAGTGCCCAGCACAGTGTGGGATACAATGAATAAGTGCAAGTGTATCTCCCACGTTCTTCTCTCCTATCCAAAGAGCCACCCAAACTACAAGGCAAAGCCCAAGCTATCCTGCGTCCCGTCATTAGTGTTACCTTCCTAAGACAGTCAAGACACTTCCAACAGGGAGATGAGCAAGCTGGTGACATTGAGCCGCTGAGTGCTTTGAGTGACAGCTGCTTCCTTGCTAAGGCCTGGGTGTGTGTCCCCATTCAGCTGCATTCAGGCACCAGTCCAGCCATGGACCATTTCCTGTGTCAGTGGTGCTCAACCCTGTGCGGGCTGCCAAATCCTTAGATGCTGGGGCTTTAAAAGACAAAAAGGGAAACGGGCAGTAGATAGTTGAGCCTGGGGAGAGGTCACGGAGACAGCTGTTCTGAAAAACTAAACAGCATCCATGGTTTCCAAATCGTGCAAATGCTCTTTTGGTGACGCCACGAAGCTGGGAGAGGAACAACTTGTAAATTATACTTCGGAAGTGACACTTGTCCCACCATAGTTTCTGTGCCACTTTCTCTCCTCCAGAGGCCTCTTGCCCTTGATTCCAAGGTCTGTCAGCCTTTCCATTGGCCTATGTCCCTGAAAAATACAACAAAAGCGGGTTCTAGGGGCGCCTGGGTGGCTCAGTGGGTTAAGCCGCTGCCTTCGGCTCAGGTCATGGTCTCAGGGTCCTGGGATGGAGCCCCTCATCAGGCTCTCTGCTCGGCGGGGAGCCTGCTTCCCTCTCTGTCTCTCTGCCTGCCTCTCTGCCTACTTGTGATCTCTCTCTCTGTGTCAAATAAATAAATAAAAATCTTTTAAAAAATAAAAATAAATTTTAAAAAGCGGGTTCTAAGGCAGTTACAGTTAAATTTTTCTCTTTAAAAAAAGAAAAACCCATTAGTTGCCATTACAATGTTTGCAAAATGATTGCAAACAATTTTAAAAGCAAAATAAATATCAGTGGTACATTCAGGAAGCAGAAGTAGAACCAAGAAAGCCTATATGTAGAAGGAAGGAATATTTTGGCAGCCCATTTCTTCCTGTTTCTTATGCTTAGTTTCCAGTGGCTCAGGACAGATCCACATAGTTCAGATCTCCAAGGAGAACTTTTCAGACTAAAAAAATCCTATTTGTAGTACACGGGAGGGCTGAGTATTTGTGCTTCCGAAAGAACTCAAGGTTGTGATTTCAAACATAACCCAAATCCAGCAAGCATTCAAATGACAAAAGTTTTCCTACTTTTTCTCACTGGCAAATGCTTATGTAAACTCAGGAGGGGTGTTTACCTTGAGCACTAATTGAAAATAATGAAACACAAAACCAGAGGAGTGGCAATCCTGGGTCTAATAAAGAGTTTTCCAAGTGAAAACAGCTTCATCCAAAACATAGCTTTATCCAAAGTAGTGTATTTAAATCCATGAATTTCAATGAGAGAGAGAGAGAGTTGTATTAAGTAAGGTACAGAGATTTATTGTAAGGAATTGGCTTGGATAATAGTGGGGGGCTGGCAAATCCAATGTCTGCAGGGTACACCAACAGGATAGAAACCCCCAGAGAAAGTTGATGTTTTAGCCTTGAGTGTCAAGGCAGCCTGGAGGCCAAACTCCTTTCTCAGTGAACCTCAATCTTTTCATTGAAGACCTTCAACTGATTGGGTGAGGCCCACCCATGGTACGGAAGGTAATCTGCTTTCCTTAAAGTCTATAATTTAAAGGTTAATCATATCTGGAAAATACCTTAAATACCCTCTCAACAACAAACAGACTTAACGTTTAGCCAAAAATTGGGCTTCAGGGACTAGCCAACTTGACATGTAAAATTAATCATCATAAACATGAATCAAGTTCAGCCCAGATATCTGTATATATCTCTTCTAAATATTCTTCCTCTGGACATCCATCTCCTATGCCTATGTTATTTTTAACTAATGCTAACTTTATATCAATAGGTCATGAATATGGGGCTTAACAAAAAACAGTGGTGGGTCCTTCATCCACAAAGACCTTTTGGCTGTGTTGAGTTGGGTCAGGAACTTTCATTCTCTCAAATGAATGAAGTCAACAAATCTTGTTAATGTATCCCTATTGGCAATTTGCTAACCATGTATCCAGACCTCTTCCAGGAAATCTAATTTTTTTAATTTAAAATTTTTTGGTCTTGACCCCTTTGGAGGAGCTCATAAAACAACAGGCTTCCTGCCCAGAAAATATGCCTAAACAGACACACATATGACATTTACCACCTGATTTCACATACTCTGAAGCCCATCCATGCATGCATGCCAGGTTCAGAAGTCTTGAAAAATGTTCCCTTGGCATCCACACAGCAGGCACTCGGGCGCCAAGGATGCAGAGAAGAATGAGCCATGGCCCCACCCTCAAAAGCTCACAGTCTCATGGAATCAGCAAGAACATAACATTTTTCAAAGACAGGGTGAATTGTGAGAGAGGGTAAGGAGCACCAAAGGGGCACCTAACTCAAACTCAGGAGGTCAGAGAAGGCTGCCCCAAAGAGATGCTGCGACACATAAAATTCTGCTGGAGTCCTGCCTGGTCTTTCCAGTAGAGGAAACTGATGGACAAGAGAGTGTTTGGGTTCTTAGGGAAAATATTTTTCCGGATGACTGAAGGATGAGATGGGAGGCAGCAGGGTGCGGAGGGAGCTGGAAGAGTAAATGACAGCCTCACGCAGAAAGGCTTAGACCAAGGGTCAGCCCGTTCTTTCCCAAAAAGAGCAAGGAAGTAACTGATTTAGGCTTTTCTAGTTATCTGGTCACTATGGTAACTTCTCAAGGTGGACTTTGTAGCCCAAAGACAGCCATAGATAACATGTAAATGAATGACATGCACAGGTTCCAATAATACATTGGGAACACTGAAATTGATGTAATTTTTAAATCCATAATCTTTAGTTTTTGAGTTTTAGGTCTACAAAAAAAATTGAGTGTGAAATCCAGAGAATTCCCAGATAGCATCTTACCCCCACCCACCATACATTTTCCCCTATCAACATTTTGCATTAGTGTGGGACATTTGTAGCAAATTATGAGCCAATATTGATACAATATTATCAGCTGGAATCCACTGTTTATATTAAGATTCACTTTTGGTGTTGCACATTCCATGGGTTTTAACAAATGTATAATGACAGGCGTCTGCTATTATAGTATCCTATAGAATGTTTTCATATAGAAAGTTTCACTGCCCTAAAGGTCCACCAGATTCGGTTTATCCCTCCTTGCCTTCCCTGAGCTGTTAGCAAACCCTGATCTTTTTACTGTCTCCAGAGCTTTGCCTTTTGCACGTCGTCATACAGGTGGAAACCTACAGCATGTAGCCTTTTCAGATGGGCTTCTTTCACATGATATTATGCATAAGGTTCTTTGATATCTTTTCATGACTTCATAGCTCATTTCTTTTTGGCACCGATCACTTCCCATTGTGTGGCCAGACCACAGTTTATTTATGCATTCACCTGTTGAGGGACGTCTTGCTGTCAAGTCTTGGCAATTATGACTTGGCAATAAACATTCATGTACAGGGTATTTTGGGGGGCAAGGGTAGAGGGAGAAGAGAAGAGAAAATCCCAAGCAGGCTCCATGTCAAGCGCAGAGGTAGACGCAGATCTCATGACCCTCAGATCATGACCTGGACCGAAACCAAGAGTCAGACACTTAACCAACTGAGGCACCCAGGTGCCCATCTTGTGTAGATTTTTATGTGGACATGTTTCAGCTCATTCGGATAAATACCAAAGAGCACAACTGCTGAATCATAGGATAAGAGTATGTTTAGTGTTGTAAGAAACCACCCAATTGTCTTCCAAAGCGGCCGCACCATTTTGCATTCCCCCTAGCAGTGAATGATAGTTCCTGCCCCTCCATGTCCTCAGTAGCATTCCATGTTTTCAGTGTTTGGGATGTCAGGTATTCTGTTAGGTGTGTAGCGACATCTCTCCATTGTTTGTGTTTGCAATTCCCTCATAGCGTATGACATTAAACATCTTTCTGTATGTTTATTTGCCATCTTTGTATTTTGGCAAGGTATGTCTGTTAAGACCTTTTGCCCAGTTTTAAATTCAATTGTTTGTTTTCTATTTGTTGAGTTCTAAGAGTTTTTTGTATATTTTAAACAAAGTTCACATCCTTTTCACGTGTCACATTCCTTGGATTTTTTTTTCAACAATTTAAAAATGTAAAAATCAGAAAAAGAAGATTATCGTGTGATCTCACTTATATGTGGAGTTTAAGAAACAAAACAGAGGATCATAGGGGAAGAGAGCTAAAAATAAAACAAGATGACAGCAGAGACGGAGACAAACCATACAAGACTCTTAATCAGGAAACAAACAGGGTCGCTGGAGGGGAGGTGGGGGGGGATGGGGTACCTGGGTGACGGGCATTAAGAAGGGCAGGTGACGTAATGAGCACTGGATACTATACGAGACTGATGAACCTCTGATCTCTACCTCAGAAGCCAATAATACATTATACATTAATTAATTGAATTTAAATAAAAAATAAACTAAAATTGCAGTAATTGTCAGCTTGTGGGCCATACGAAAACACGCGGTGAGACAGATTCAACCCACAGGCCTGGCATGGGCCAACCTCTGCTGCAGAAGTTGGGTTTTCTTCTTAGAGCCTCTGGAGATTCACTGAAAGGTCACGTGCAGTAAAGAGAAGTGGCCCACTATCCACTTAATCACTCTGCTTGTAATGAAGCAAGGGAAGAAGTAGGAAGTATGAGGAGCCTGGAGCAAGGACACCTATTAGGGGTTTTGTTGCAGTGATCCAGGTGAAAGATGGTGATGGCTTAAATTTTAAAAAAGTTGATGAGGTGCCTGGGTGGCTCAGTGGGTTAAGCTTCCGCCTTCAGCTCAGGTCATGATCTCAGGATCCTGGGATCGAGCCCCGCATCAGGCTCTCGGCTCAGCGGGGAGCCTGCTTCCTCCTCTCTCTCTGCCTGCCTCTCTGCCTACTTGTGATCTCTGTGTGTGTGTGTGTGTGTCCAATAAATAAATAAAATCTTAAAAAAAAAAAAGTGTCGATACAGGTAAGCAGAGCTGGGCAGGTTCCGGAGATATTAAGGAAACAAGAGGCACAGAACCCAGGGACTGATGTGTGGGAACCCAGGAGGGCATCCAGAGATGACGCCGAGGTTTCTGACTTAGACAATGGTTAATGCTGTTGCCATTCACTGATTCAGAGAACACAGGTGGGACAGCGAAGGTGTGTGGGAACACACGGAGTGTGCGGGGACCTTGGGACACCTGTGAGGGACCATCCAGGTGCTGGTTGGAAATCACCAGCTTATTCATTACAAAACCATGGGGGTGGAGGTGTTTTGAGAGAAGGAAAGGGAAGAAGGAAGGTGGCCTGAGAAGGACCAAGGTTGAGAGGTTAGGGAAGAGGGGGGATCCAGAAGGAACATTTAGAAAGCAGGCAGCACACCAGGAGAGAATGGAGTCACAGAAACCGAAGGAAACAAGTGTTTCCAGAAGGAAACCAAGGCTACAAAGCGATGGCGCGAGACGTGAAAAGTTGAGACAATTCACAGCACAGGTGGGACACCGGAAACCAAGATGCCACTTCTGATCTGCCATCAGGGAGGAAGTATGCTCTGGGCTGCCTCTCCACACGAACTCATTTGCATTGACCAGCCGGGGAGAGATTAAAGAATAAATAATCAGGAAGCCGTCAGGCTACTTAATGTTCATTTGCGATCTGTATCAAAGGCACAAGGAAACCACACAGAATGTCAAGACTGCATTGCTTTCATTAACTGCTTTTCTAGTCACATCCCATAGAGTGAATCCTGAATGGTGTCCTTACCCAACTATTTCCGCAGTGTCATTTTGAGTGTTGCCCCAACTGGCACCTTCCCCAAACCTGGTCGTCATGCCTTCCCAGAACTTCTACGAGTTACCCAATAGCCGTTCAATAAATTCCTTTCCTACTTAGGTCACCCAGCCTTTATTTCTTTGCTTACATGTGAGAACACTGACTGATATAAATTTCTGGAAAACAACAGTATAAAAGTCTCTAAACTTCTATTTGGATAATTATAAAGCAATCACTTCTCAGCCTTTTGGCTAAGATCAAGTGCGGATAATTATAAAGCAACATGTTATTTCAAGTGCAGTCTTTATGTCATTCAAGAAAGGAAGACCGTGAGACAGCAGCGGGTGAGCAGGTCAGGGAGTGAGATACTCACCCAGTCAAAATTACAGCCATGTGGAAAGCCCAGGCTGGCTAGCCACACTTTGACCACCTTGATGCAGCCATGCCTGAAGGTGGGAGCCCAGAGCCTGGGGCTCGGCTCCATGGCTATCACTTACAACTCAACACTGTACAGTGCAGTGGTCATCTCAACTGTAGAGAACCATTAAAAAAATTCTCTGCTGCAAGCTGGAGAAAAGCATAGACAAATTTCTGCACTGGGAAAACCTATGGGCCTTTTCCACTTTGAAATAAACATCTTATTTGCGCTCATCTTAATGATGGCTGTTGGTGAGGCTTAATGAAGCAGATCTTAAGGCTGGTCCTTCTGGCCCAACTCTTAGCTTGCTGCCCCACCCCTGCCTGCTTCTAGATTTGGATTCCAGGATAGAATTCAGTGCCCCATTTCTGAATGTTTTCTCATCAATTCTTGCCAAGTGGGCCTTACCTACTTCTATCCCTCTCCTCTCCTTTCTCCCACCTCCATGACACCCTTGCTCTCTGAACTGAGTCCAGCATTCCGGATTTGCAACGGGCCTCCTGTCTACACCCCCAGGCTCTCAGAAACCCTTCTTAACTCCCCATCCCCTGATGGGGTCGAACTCCCTGTCTCAGTATTCCCTTGACCTTCCCCATCTTCTTACTACCCATCACAGCATGCACTTGCCGTTCAGCCTTGATCAGGAGTACAAGGCGTTAGCCTTGTACGCAAAGTACAAGTTCCAGAAGCACTCATTATTTAAGACTGATCCTGAGGAAGGCTGATCGTTATTCACGGCTAAAGTGGCGCCACCCAGTGGCAGTGGTATAAACAGGGGTTAGGAGTCCTGCCAGCTTTGAAATTCTGCGGCTGGAAATGGACATCGTCTCATTTCCAATTGCATACATTTTTGTCTGGACTGTGTCTTGACTTGACCACCGAGTCATCCAAGCACTCATTAACAGATTAATGTGTAGCTCTTCTACCAGGAACTGTGATTATCCCTCCAAGGGTGAGCCAAACACAGTTTCTGGTCTTGAGGGAGAGAGACAAGAAAATTACAAGTGGGGGAGGGAGGATGGAGGGTAGGCAGGGAGGGCTTCCTGGAGGAGGCGGCATCTAAACTAATGCAAGAAGAATGAGGAAGAGTTGGTGAAGTGGGGGAAAGGAATGCTTTCAGACAGAGGAAACGTGTGCAAAACACCCAGAGGTACGAGGGAATATTCTGGATGGCACTTAGGAAATTGCAAGTAGCTCCAGACATGGGAACCCAGACGCCGCATGAGGACAACTGGCTGAAGATGAGTCTGAAGAGCTCATGACGATAAGGCTAGCACTCACACACACAGTGTTTACTTGTGTCTGGAACGACCCCCATGTTTTACACATACTAACTCAGCCCATCCCTCACCACAGTTTCCTAAGGTAGATGCTATTGTCATTTCCATTTTACAGATGAGTCTGGGGCATGGAGATGCTAAGGAACTTGCTCAAGTCATAGAGATAGGAAGAGGTAGAGCTGAGGTGTGAACCTGGACCTGGAGCCAAGCCAATGCACCTGGGTTTTTACCTTCTGAGCAACTGAAGACCTCAAGGGGAAGAGGACCTCAATCAAGGTTGCTTTAGAAAGGTCACAGGAGGGGCGCCTGGGTGGCTCAGTGGGTTAAGCCGCTGCCTTCGGCTCAGGTCATGATCCCAGGGTCGTGGGATCGAGTCCCGCATCGGGCTCTCTGCTCAGCAGGGAGTCTGCTTCCTCCTCTCTCTCTCTCTCTCTTCCTGCCTCTCCATCTACTTGTGATCTCTCTCTGTCAAATAAATAAATAAAATCTTTAAAAAAAAAAAAAAAAAGAAAAGAAAGAAAGAAAGGTCACAGGATGCCAGCATGTTCCTGGCACCAAGGATGTTTGGGAGTTAACACTCGGGGGAGATATCAACACATATCAGCCAGTCCAGGAAGCGAGGGGGCAACAGCACGGGATGGAATTAAGGTCAGTTGCCAGGTTTCCGAGAACTGAGTAACGAGCTGCCAGGATGCTAGCCAAGGCTGCCGGAGAAGAGGGCATGGGGATTGCACCTGACCGTGACTGCCCAATGCCCAACACCATGTCTTTTCAGACAGTCCTCTTATATTTTCAGACTTACCTGCCTGCACTCACCTGAGATACTCACCCGACCAGAACCTACTTTCTTTTTTTTTTTTTTTAATTTTATTTATTTATTTGACAGATCACAAGTAGGCAGAGAGAGAGAAGGGAGGAAGCGGGCTTCCTGCTGAGCAGAGAGCCTGATGCGGGGCTCAATCCCAGGACCCTGAGATCATGACCTGAGCCAAAGACAGAGGCTTTAACCCACTGAGCCACCCAGGCGCCCCCAGAACCTACTTTCTTATGTATACCCAGACACATTCATAAAAGGACCGAGGAGCATTAGAATAAATAAGCTTAAAATAAAATTAGGTTAAAACACGAATAAGAATAAATAGTAAGATCAGAAAAAAAAAAAAACATAAATAAGAGCAGAAATCAAGCTGGGGGCAGGATGGAAGAGGAAACATAAATATTCAAGCCCTAAGACTTTCCTAACTATTGCTATCATCAAGTTCAAGTGTGAGGCGAAGCTTCCCAGCAAGAGAAAAGAGAGACAAGGTCACTTACATGGTTGCTATTGATAGAAAAGAGGAAATGCACCCATCTGTCAAGAAAACGTTTGTGTCCTTGGCTGACAAAGCTCTGACATGGGTTTCCGAACTGGACTGCTCTCTAGTTCTTTGAGAGCCCCTCCGTTTTCCCAATGTCACACCCAGGTTCAGGTCATTGGACCCTCCTACTTTACAAGCGCATCGCTAATAGTCCAAATCCTGCCTGAATGTCAAAGACCAGATTCAAGAGTCCGGCACGTACAAAGATGTCTCTTTCCTCCCTGGTCAGATGTTCTTCTCTCATGCATTTCCCTGCCTTGTCTACATGAAATCCACAGGACCTGTCATATTCTCCTAGATGTCATAGTTCAATGTGTCTAGGTCTTACCTTACTGAGGCAGTACTGCTTCTTGGTTAGAGTGACAGCTCTGGAGTCTATCTACCCGGGTTCCACCTCTGCCACCCACCAGCTGCCTGACCGTCAGCAAATCACTCAAACTCCCTACACTCCAGTTTTCTCATCTGTAAAGTGGGAACGGTAAGAGCATTGCCCTTGCTCTGTTAGCGTGGCTCCTGGCACATGGCACATGGTGACAGCATCTTCATAATCATCATCTCCCCTAAGGCTGAGCTGTCCACTGCAGTAGCCACTAGCCACAGCAGGCTCCTTAAATTGATATCAGTTATCATTAGAGTGTAAAAGTCTAGGGGTGTCTGGGCGGCTCAAGCAATTAAGCCTCGGACTCTTGATTTTGCCTCAGGTCGTGATCTCAGTGTCGTGAAATCGAGCCTTAAGTCGGTCTCTGCTTGAGATTTTCTCTCTATGTCTCCCTCTGCTTCTCCCCCCTTGCTTGATCAAATAAATAAATAAATAAAATCTTTTGAATAATCAATAAAGTGTAAAAAAAAGAAAAAAACACTCACGTATCAGTGACACTAGCCTGCCTCATGCAGCTAGTGGCTCCCACCTTGGACAGATATAGGACATTTCCATTATCACAAAAGTTCTATTGGACAGTAGAGGTCTAGAGCAAAGATTGGCGTATTTTCCTGAAAAGGGCCAGATAGTGATTATTTCAGGCTTTGCAGCCATATGGTCTCTGTCGTAACTACTCTGCCTCATCGGCGTAGCATGAACGCAGCTATAGACAATGCATAAATGCATAGATGAAAGGGCCTGGCTGTGTTCCAGAAAACTTTATAGGCACTTAAAGCTGAATCTCCATGATTTTTTTATTTCACAAGGCAACTGAATTTTTTCAACCTCTTAAGCATATAAAAATCATTCTTAGCTTGTGAGCTGTAGAAAAACCATAGGTGGACCATAGTTGGATGACCTGACCTGCGCTCTTGAGTATAAGCTCCTTCTAGAAAAACTCCCATCTCATTCACAGCTCCATATTCTGGAATGCCTACCCCTGAGATCCTGCTACGCAGCACATAGCAGGCCCTCGGTACACACTGGAAAAGAGTCATGCATAAGTCACAGCCTCTGTATCATAAGAGTTCACAGACTAGAGTCAGCAGAATAAGGGCCCCCAAAGATGTCCACGCACTCCCCAGAACCCACGATTGCTATATTACCTGGTGAATTAAGGTTGGAGATGGCATTGGGATGCTAATCAAATGACTTTAGGATAGGGAGATTATCCTAGATTATCTAGGTGGCCCCAATGTTATCACAAGAGTCCTTAAATGTGAAAGAGGAAGACAGAAGAGCGGGTGTCAGAGTGATGTGATGGGACAAAGACTTCCCTGGTCATTGCTGATTTCGAAGGGGGAGGGGGAAATCAAAGAATGTGTGAGCTCTAGACAACATAAGATTGAAGAAAGCAAGTTCTTCCCTGGAGCCTTCAGAAAAAGAATGCAGCCCTAACCAACACCTTGATTTCAGCCTAGTAAGACCCACTGAAGACTTCTGATGTCAGGAGCTCCGGATAATGAATTTTTGTGGCTCTAAGACAGGAAGTTTGTGGCCATTTGTTATAGGAGCAAGAGGAAACTAACACACAAACTAGCAGAAAAGACAGACAGGGAGCAAATGTGATGAGTAGAGGAACACCAGAGGGGCAGGCACGATGGACAACATTAGCACAAGTGGTCCGGGCCAATGGAATACACGAGAAAAGAGGCCCAGCATGTAAGTGGAATCCTATGGCGTTTGTCCTTCTGAAACTGGCTTATTTCACTTCACGTGTAAAATTCCACTGATACGGGGTCTCTAACATAGTCAGACCCCTAGAAGCAGAGAATAGAGTGGTGGTGTCCAGGGTCTACAAGAGGGGGACATGAGGAGACGCTGCTCAATGAGTATGAAGTTTCTGTCCTGCAAGATGAACAAGTTGTGGGGATCCGGTGTACAACATTGTGTCTGGAGTTAATGGAGTATTTATTTTGCCCTTAAGAATCTATCAAGTGGGTAGGTGTCATGTTAAGTATTCTTGCCACACACTCTCATACATGCAAAGGGACCCAAGCACACTTTTGGAGGTGATGGCTATGTTTCCTACCTCGATGGTGGCGATAGCACCACAGGTGTGTGTGTAAGTCCAGGTTCATCAAATTGCATATATAAGCATGTGTAGTTTTGTGGGGGTCTTGGGCACCAATTATAATTTAATAAAACTCTTTAAAAAAAAAAAAAAAGGAAAAGGAAAAGAGCCCGGGCATGGACAAAGGCACAGAGGGTGAAGACCATGGTGGTCTGAGGAACCTGTAAGGAGTCTGAGATTACAGGAGAGCACAATGGGAGGGGATGGGTATGCGAGGAAAGGTAGGCAGAGGCCAGATCTGGGAAGCCCTTAGCCCCACTGAGAAGACTTTCTTTATCTACTACAATTACAGGTATCTATTACCACCTAACAAGTTGACCCAACATTAAAAGCAACAATTACTGTATTACATCTCGTGATTTTGTGGATCAGGAACTTTGACAAAACTCAATTGGATCATTCTTCTGCTCCATGTGGTATCAGCTGAGGTCTCAGGTGGTATTCAGCTGGAGGGTGGGCAGGTCTGAAGGGTTCAAATGGTTTTTCCCTCACGTGTCAGCTACTCTGGTGGGGATGATTCAGTGAATGGACCGCGCTTCAGCTATTGGCAGGGGCACTGGCAACAAGGAAGTCTCAAGATGTCTTCCATGACAGCCCAGAGCCCCCACAGTCTCAAGACCACCATGCCAAAGCTGCATAGCTTTTTGTGACCGAACCTTGAAGTCCCAGAACATTATTCCTGCCACATTCTCTTCATCCAACAAATGTCTTCAGCCAGCCCGGAGTCAAAGGGAAGGGCATTGAACCCAAACTTTCAGTGAAGGAATACCAAAGCTCCTTGACCACCTTGAATCTGCCATACTAGAGGTAGGGGAGCCAGTAAAGGGCTTTATTGGGGGTGAAGGGATTATGTGGATTCTTTCAACATTATATGGAAAAATACCAAAAAAAATTAAAATCATCCACAATCCCACCACCCAGAAACTAACAAAACATTGTGAAGAATTCTCTGTCAGTATTTTAGATGTTCCATCTCTTCAGACTCTCCATATGTTTTTGTACTTTTCCACTGAAAGATGTTAGATAGGAAATGGATATTATTAATTTGCTTGTCAAAACGTTACTTTGGCGTCGGTGCAGAAAGTAGCTTGGCAGGGAGACCAACTGGACGGCTATTGCTATAATGGAGACAGGGGCCCTGCAAGGCTGGGGGGGCACAGGGGGAGTTCGGCCCTTCCAGGAGTTTCTCCTCATTTCATTTTTGATATGGGCAATTTAACTTCAACAAATATTATATAAAGTGCTTCACAAATATAACTTCAAGACAAGCCCAATCCAGAAACAGGCTGGAAAAAGAGCCATCTGAAAATTTACCCCTTGCTCTCACCACACCTCTCCAGCGGGGGGCCTGAAATCTGGTACACACCAGTCTCAGGTTTAAAAAGTGACCTCTTAGTCGAGCACTGTGGCAGAGGGAAAGAAATGTTGGAGAAGCACACGCTGGCCCTTAAAGATTCCACCAAGGAGGGACACATCTCAGTCCTTCCTGCATTTCTCTGTCAAGGCCAATCACAGGATGACAAGATTGTACATAGTGCAGAGAAGACTTGCGATGGCCCACAAGACCTTATGGTGTGGTTGCTGTCAGCCTCTGATCTGAACCCTTTGAACATCCTGATCATGCACTTTTCCAGGCACGATGATGTCCTGGCTGGTTAGCAAACAAGTCAGGCCCACCACCTCAGGGCTTTTCTCTCCCCCTGAAACATGGACTTCCCCAGACAGCCTCAGGCCCCATGGCCCCACCTCCTTCAGATCTGTGCCCAAATGCCACCTAACCCCCCCATATTCTCCCTTACTCCATATTTATCACTTTATGACATATTGTATGTATCTTACTGTTTGTTTATTCTCTATCCTTCCTTTTCTCTCTCTCTCTCTCACACCTACACACACACACACAGACAGAAATGTAAGCCTCAGGGGTGCCTGGCAGGTACAGTCAGTAAAACACACAACTCCTGATCTTGGGGTTGTGAGTTCAAGCCCCACATGCAGTGTAGAATTTACCAGAAAAACAAAAAATTCAAAAGAACAAAAGAAAGAAAGAAAGGAGGAAAGAAACAAAGAAAGAATGAATGAATGAATGAATGAAAGAGAGAGAGAGAAAGAAATGTAAGCTTCATGAGAGCAGAGCTTTTGCTCTGATCGCTGTATAACCTCCAAGACCTAGAATAGTATCTGGCATATAAACGTGCTAAGAAATATATTTGAATGATGCAATGATGGATGAATGAATACTAGAAAGAGTATTGGCACAAGAGAAAGTCAGAAAATGTTGACTTAAATTATAACCAGGTGCATCTCCCTGTAGAACATAGCGTAGGTCCAAAAAATATTGATGAACTAATTTGGCGACTTTCATTTGAAAGCTCTAGAGTATAAAATGTACCTGGAGGTAAAGTTTATTTCCCAGCAGGGGAACTGTGGGTCATTTTGGTTATTTATGTTTTTCTGACTTTTATTAGTAAAACAGTGTTTTGAGTTCCCACCATATGCCCAGCCCATTCACGTGTGCATGAACATCTTGGGAAATGCACGCATCAGCTCTGGGATTACTGTACCCAGTGGTAGAACCAGATTTCAAACTTTGGTTTGATTCCAGAGAAGAGGTACAGCCACACTACATTCTTACTTTCTATAGTGAGCTTAATTTCTTCTTCTCTTTGGAAGAGGGAGGGAAAAGCTTATTTAAAAGGAAAAAAGAGAGAATACACGGGTGGCCCAGTCGGTGAAGTATTTGACTCCCGGTTTCAGCTCGAGTCAAGATCTCAGAGTCAGTGGGACAGAGCCCCCCACCGGGCTCCACGCTCAGCGAGGAGTCTGCTTGAGATTCTCTTCCTCTGCCCCTCCCCAACTTATGCTCGCACCTGCTCTTTCTCTGGAATAAATAAATAAATATTTTTAAAACCAATAATAAAAGGAAAAACGGAGGACGTGGAGGAAGAGAAGGAGAAAGCGAGGAGGTGGAAGAAGAAGAAATATCTCCGGATCCAGAGCTCGGGTCCCCTGACAGTAGAGCAAACTTCAGCCTGATGATTTTTCATTAAACAGTCCCCTGGAAAGCCATTAGTTTTCAAGACTTCCTAATCATGCAGACATTGAAAAAAATCTCTCGGGGTCTTTTCTGCCTAGTCCAGACGTCAGTCTGACTAATGCAAAATTGATGGCAAAGTCGGCTGTTTCCTGAGAGAATCTTTTTTTCCATTTTGATCAATCAGAGTTTCAGTGAAACACTAAGTGTGCAATGGACCAGAGCACTTGATCATTGAGCTTAAAGCATATATGTTTAGAATCAATGAGAGGAACAGAATTTTTAAGTACAAAAGATGTAGCTCTTTTAGACTTTGCAAGAATAATTGGAATGATGTTTCCCCCTTTATTCACAGTGCCCAAAAATCTGTGGGTACAAAATGAAGTCTCTGTCTTTGCAGGTCAGGCATGATCACTGTTTTACAAACACGGAGAAGGAGGAGAGTTTAGAAGATCTCGCCTCCAGAATAAAAGGTCAAAGGGTCAGAATAACAAGCGGTCACTTGAAGGGAAATATTTTTAGAAGGTTTAACTCAGGGGAAGTAACAGGTGTCTTCTTTTTACTTTGCCCCCTTTTACAAAGCAAACTTACTGCTCTACTAATACAACATAATCCAAGCACACTGAGTAACTCGGAAGTCTAAGTTAATATCCTGTGCAGCCAGAGCTGGGTCTGGAGGTCACTTGGCATTGGTCACGCTCTGTGATGGTGAACTCGGTCATGGTCTCTGACTCTCCAGCTGCATGGAACTTACAGTTCATCCTAGACATTTTAAAGATGTGTACATTTAAGGTATCCAAAGTGATGTTTTGATGTAAGTATACCTTATATAATGATTGCTTCAATCAAGCTAGTTACATCACTCCACATAGCTACCGTGCACACGCACGTGTGTGTGTGTGTGTGTGTGTGTGTGTGTGTGGTGTTATTGGTTTCTACATGTTTTAGTCATCTTCGTATCACCTGTGCTTAACACATAGGAAGTACTTCAGCGATGCCACGTGAATAAATGAATGAGCGATTGGTGTGATGAGTCTTTATCAAGATGGAGACTGTGAGGGGCGCCTGGGGGGCTCAGTCATTAAGGCATCTGCCTTTGGCTCAGGTTCATGTTCCTGGGGTCCTGGGACCGAGCCCTGCGTCAGGTTCTGTGCTCAGCAGGAAGCCCGCTTCTCCCTCTCCCTCTGCCCCTGTTTTGCTCCCTCTGCCCCTGCTTTGCTCCCCCTCTTGCTGTGTCTCTCTCTGTCCAATAAATAAAATCCTTAAAAAAAAAAAAAGATGGAGACTGTGATAAAGAGGAAACATTCTGTTTGGGATCAAATATAATAAGGTTCTTAATGCATAGCTAAGTTCTTCAAGAGGAAAAGGAAACCTCAGGAGCCAAAACCAGTGATCATGCCTGACCTGCAAAGACAGACACAAACATAGGCAGGGAAAAAGTACAAACAAAAAAGTATCAAAAACCAGACCTACGGGGGACGTGAGCTGATGCCATAACTGGGTGAGGAGAGCTACGGCCGTCAGACTTGGTAAATGACAGGCTCAGATTGCACTATATAGACAGGAGAAATGAAGCTTTGGACCCAGCTGTGGCAGGAAATTAAACTGAGACCCCTACATAAAACCGACATCTTCGACCACATTAATTGAGTTTTTTCTTAGCTCTCTCTGGGCTGTGTTCCACCTAGTGTTATCATGATTTTTTTTTTCTTCAAATTAACAAATTTTCTCTTTTGCTGCTCTTAACATGCTCTTGAACCAGTCTATGAGCTTGTACTTTCAATGACCCTGTTTTTTGTTTTTGGAAGTTACTCGATTCTTTTAAACATAGATCAATCTTTTTAAATTCTAGTATCTTGGCTATTTTCCCTTCTCTTTTTAAAAAAGATTCATTCGTTTATTTTTAGAGAGACAGAAAGAGCACTAGCAGGGGGAGGGGCAGAGAGGGAGAGACAAAGAGAATCCCATGCAGACTCCTTGCAAAACATGGAGCCTCACTCAGGGCTCCATCCAAGGACCCCAAAATCGTGACCTGAGCCAAAATCAAAAGCCGGCCATTCAACTGATTAAGCCACCCAGGGGCCACTCCCTTCATTTTGAGTCTCTCTTCAACGTCTATCCTTATTTAAGCATACGTGAAATTCTTTTTCAAACTCTGTATCATTAGCTCTTGTGAGCTAATTTTCTATTGTGAGCTCATTTTCACAATAGAGCTGTCCGTGGGAATCCTTTGTGGTCTGAGTTACAGTGTATGCCTCCAGAAAGCTATTTGTTTCTTCTGCTAGGTACCCCAGAGCTATCATTATCCTGGGACTTTTAAAAATGTTAATGCATCAGTTCAAGGGTTCACGAACAACCCAGCTACTGTACATTTGAGGCCCAAACCCATTTGTAGTACAGTCTGGAAATCTCAGTGTCTCTAGAGATTTTCTATTTTACCCAGAACTCAGATAAAGACACGCTTCTCTGTTTCCCTAAGCTATTGGATAGTTCTCCACTGAGTGGCATTAAGATAGTAAAATTGAATAATAATAGGAAATGCTGTCTTATAATGAGTTTTGGTTCTGAAGTGAACAAAATTTACATGGTCATTATGAAGTAATGGCAGAAAATGTAAAAATAAAATTACAGTGAAGGAAGAGAGACAAACCGGAAGTAGTAGATGGAAGGGTATCTAATACCCTCTGATAGTCTGTGAGATTTTATGATAATAGGAAAAGAAATAAAGGTTTATGATATGACCATTGCTGTTATATACAAAGATGATCAGGGAGGATTTTCATATTACTATATTATTGAGGAAGAGTGTGATAAAGATTCCATCACCACACCAAACAACTGAAGGCATTGTCTAAAATTTATAAATGAATAAATAACAAAGGGCATGTTATTTTGATATATTGAGAATTTAGGAGAAATTTTGGGAAACAAAGCACTTTGAAAGTAAATGCTGATGGTGTGTTGAGCTTAGGACAAGGAAATGTAAGTTACTGGTCAGCTCCCTCTCAGAAGTTACTTTGTATCATTTGATTTTTGAATTCTGCACATGTATCACTTCTATTAAAACTTAAAATAAGCTTAAAAAAAAACCCACTGTAGGATAATCTCTAAAAGAATAGTCAAGATGTATAACTTCCAAATCAAAACAAGTTAAAAGGGGGGTGAGGTAGGCAATCATGAATATTAATCAATGAGGGTCACCTGGGTGGCTCAGTCTGTTGGGCACCTGACTCTTAATCTCAGCTCAGTTCAAAATCTCAAGGTCATGGGATCGAGCCACACCTTGGGTTCCACACTCAGTGCAAAGTCTTCTTGTCCCTCTCCCTCTGCTCCTACTCCCACCCCCAATCGCGCGCTCTCTCTCTCAAATAAATAAATAAAATCTTTAAAAAATATTAATCAGTGAGATAAACAGATGCATAGGCACACATAGCAGAGAAAAAGCACAAAATAAAATGACAGTAATTATCCAAAAATGACCCAAACCATTATCAAGAAGATTCAAGATTTGAACAACATAACTTAAAAGTCGAATCTAATAGAAACTGGAGAGAGCTCAGCATCCAACAATTATTACATTGACATTATTCTTTAACCACTATAGATCATTTACCAGAACTGACCAGGCCACACACACATCCACACACACACACGTGCATGCGTGTGCACGCACACACACACACACACACACACACACAAAGGCATTAGGTTGCAAAGGAAGAGCATTGACGACAAAATCAAATAACCCAAAACTCAACATGTTCTCTGGGAAACTTGAAATCAAATTTAAGGATAGTAACAACAATAACAAAAACTTTACATATGCAGAAATTTTGAAATATTACACACACACACACACACACACACAGACACTTCCACCATTGTGGAAATCAGAAATTAGAAAATATGTAGGTGAAAGCAGCAATGAAAAAAGTGCATCAGAATGGCTGGGCTGACGCTAAAGCAGGACTCCCAGGGAAAAATCTCATGCTATGTATATCCTTCTGTTGTTTTTGGTTTTTTTGCTCAATATTATGTTTCTGGATATGTTATTGGCACGTGAAGATTTAATTGCCCCCTTTAAGTGCTATGTAGAAACGCAGGGTGCACAGGATATGTTTCTGCAATACATAAGCAATACATAAACAATTTTCTAGAAGTTGTTGGTAGAGTTTACATACGAGGTGAAGGGAGTTCCCTTCTATTCTCAGCTGGCTGAGAAGTTCTATTGTGAATGCTTTTGAAATTTGTCAATCCTCGAAGAGATCTATTGAGAAGATTGTGTTTTCTTCCTTCATCCATTAATACATTAAAATCACATCACATGTAGAAAGTGATTTTTGAGTGTTAAACCACCCTTTCTTTATAGAAACAAATCCAACTTAGATTTTGGAATTTCTAAGACCTTTTTTAAATGTCTTAGTTCCTTCACTAAGTACATAGGAAAACTCGGAGGTCTTGATTTTGAACGTTGGTGTTCTTTGGTTTTTATCTGATGAGCAGATTGAGAAGCTGGCTGGGGAGCTACAAGAGGCACCACCTGACATCCCGCTCTGCTGAACATTCATCACGGGACCGGAGGCAGCCCTGCCTGCTTGCTGTCACTCTATGTAACATCAGGCAGCAGGCGATCAAGCAGACCCCTGGGGCACTGCTGTCCAAGTCCTCCAGCGCTCAGCTCGTCCTGTTCATGCACAGATGTCCAACGCAAGATGTACTATTCTGCTGGCATTCAATTCAACCCTTAGGAAGCACACCTCATCTTTTTAAAAACAGCCAACAAATGACAGCTGACTCCCTCCCTTTCCAAAAACTTAGGGGAGGAAAAAGAGAAAAAAAAAAAGAAAAGAAAAAAGAGCAGACTGGATCCGACTTCATGTCCTAAATCTAAACATTTTCCAGGCTTCAAATTCTCTAGCTGAATTGAAGAATGCTAAACTATACATAACTGTGTATAATATAAAATGAATATGAAAATGTATTGAACAGCTTTGGAAAGATTGGCAAGAATTAAAACATTACCAATGAGCAACCAAGGGCTGACATGCATTCCTTTTTTTTTTTTTTTCCCCTTTGGAGACTTCCTCTTCTTGTTAACAAGTTTTAAAATCGAATGATGAATACATGCCTGTGTTTAGAGAGCCAAACCAGGGCACGGGGCGCTTGACTGGCTCAGTTGGTGGACCACGTGATTCTTTTTATTTTTTTTTCAGCATAACGATATTCATTGTTTTTGCACCACACCCAGTGCTCCATGCAATCCGTGCCCTCTCTAATACCCACCACCTGGTACCCCAACCTCCCACCCCCGCCGCTTCAAACCCCTCAGATTGTTTTTCAGAGGCCATAATCTCTCATGGTTCACCTCCCCTTCCAATTTCCCCCAACTCTTCTTAACTTTTTGTCTAGTATAATCCCAACTCAAAGCCAAAAAATACTTTCCATATCCTGAACATTTCCAAATAAATATACCCTGTCTTACTCTATATCCATATATGATATTCTGTTACATAAAACAGAAGATTTATAGTCTCATTTTTTATATTTTCCTTTGTAGAGGCTTATTTAAGAGAGTTCCACTCCCAAAGTTTTTAAGGATATTTTGCACGTTGTTGCCATGTAACAAGAGAAAGAAGGCAGAAAAACACAAAGCTAAAGGATAGGCACTGTAAAATAATAAATTATAGGAGGTAAAAGAGGGAATTCATAGCAATGACATCTAACTTGTTTACTTTTACAAGTGACAAAAGGGAGCCCAGAGAAGTTCAATGATTTGCCCCAAATAAGATAATTGCTGAATGAAAGAGAAAGGACTAGGACCTACGTATCAGAAAAAAGAAACATAGCATTTCAATTTTGTTACACATGAACACAGTAAGAAAATATCCCCTGGTTTGTAAATGTGGAATTTATAACTGAGGCTCTGTCATCTATTGGAAGAAACATGGAGCTGACAGTCAGAAGGACATTTCTCATCTCTATTTACCCACTCAAGTAAATGTGTGGCCCCCAAAATGTACTTCATTTTTTCTGTGGACCACGTGATTCTTGATCTCCAAGGTGGAGTTTCAGCCCCAGGTTGGATGTAGAGATTACTTAAAAATAAAACCTTAAAAATAGATAAATAAAAATAAAAAGCCAAACAGTAGCAAATTATACAAATTCAGAGTAAGCGCCTTCCTACCACATTCCCCCAATTTCAAAGGCTTTGGGAGTGGGAAATCACCCTTTCTAGTTCCAACTTTCCAGAAACTGACGATGAAATTTGCTAGAGAAATCAGTTGATTGGATCAGTAGCCGAATGAATGGTTCTATCTCTTCATATTAAAAAATTCTGTGTAACTCTGAATTGAAGGTTTTTTTTAAGGTTGGTTTTTGTTTTTGTTTTTGTTTTTTGTTTTTTGTTGTGTTTTTTTTTTTAGTAATCTCTACACCTAACTGGATCTTGGGCTTGAACGCACGACCCCAAGATTCACATGCTCTTCCAACTGAGCCAGCCAGGCGGCCCCAAATTTAAGTTTAAATGTAAATCTGTACGTGCCATTTTGAACGTTTCCTCTGACATCTCCTGTAACATATGCAAGTCATATAAGAACACGAAACTTGCATCCACAGAACAGTCCTTCTCAAAATTAAAAATTATTTACAATCTGGCATTTGCCGTGAGTGACCTACATCATTTTCATTTCCATCGATTAAAAAGGAGGTTGCTAAAGGTATACATTTTGGTCACCTAATAAATGAATTTGCATAAAAATGAGCCAGAAAAACTGAATGATGACTCAAGATAATCACATAAACAAATTACAATTTATTTCGTTACATACAAAATGTTATGTTTTGCAATTTGTAAGTTTATGTTGGTACTCAAGTATCTTTCTTACGCCTATCTTATAAGTAATAACATATTTTAGTTATAAAATATATACTTTTTCATTATAAAATATTGTATATTATATTTTATTATCTATATTTATATTTTGGATAGATATATTTGTATATTTATAATATTATATATATATATATATATATATATAAGTGGTTTAGCATCACTTTTTCCTGCTTTTTTGAACAAGAAACCCTGAGTTTCTGTTCTGCACTGAACCCTGTAAATCATGTAGTCGGCCCCTGTTGGAAGGTCTATTACCCTCTAAAGACTCACAGACCCAGCCCAGTGCCCCTGAGCAGAGATATCAGGAAGGTGGGCGGATTTTGTCCTGTGTCCCTGGAATGTGGGAGGGAAAGATGTGAAGGTGGAACCTAGTGCTTACTCCGCTCCAGCAGGGTGAAGGGAGAGGGTAGCAGTAGGGAAGGGTCTACCCCAGCCTTGACAAGGTAAGGATTCATCATCTTCCCAAGTAACAGAGGCTGGAGGAATTCTCAAGGCTAGAGCCACTTTGAAGAGCCTCACCTGCCACCCGCCAGTGTGACAGAACAGAGTCTGTGGGTGGACACTGGGTAAAGGAGCTTAGGAGGAGAGCCACAGAGGTCCACCAGAGAGCACATCCCCAAATCAGGAGCTAGGCAACACAGAGGGTCCCCTGAGAGCCCTCTGAATAACCACACCTGGGACCCATGGGAGCGACAGGCTTTAGGAGACATCTAGAGAGCTGTCCTAATGGGAAAGTGTTAGGCAAGAAAGGAGTACAGGCATGTCACTGATGAAAACGTCACCCCTCTCTTGCTAATCCCCTCTCCTGGCTGGAAGGACTTGAAAAGTTAGGGGATGTGCCCCTGCCTCCCTTCGAGGTGGTGTGATTCCAGAAAAATAAACTGTCTTCTGTTCATCCTTCCATCGAGTTCATGGAAGACACCAGTTCCATGTGTACCTTCATGCACACATTTTTAAAATAGAAATAGACCTGGTGCCACTCTACATTTTCATATAACAACATATCTTAAGCTGGTTTCAGTACCAAAGGGGCTGCCTTATTCTTTTTTATGACTGTGTAGTATTCCATCTATGGGATACAACTAATGTAACCTGTCCTCTACTGATGGATATGTCACTGTTCTCCTGTCTTTTGCTGTAAATGTACTCCTTTCATATCACAAAAAAAAAATGCATTAACTTCTTTAGCTGTACATCACTGAAAGAAAAAAAAAACCCTGCATTGTTTGATTCCTTGTTTCATCTGTACAAAACAGCAAGGTTAATTTGTACAGTGAAATCTTCATTTTTTCCATGTCGTGCTAACCTAGCATTTGAGGGTAAAAGAGTTGAGTACAGCCATCGCTTCTCTGTCACTTATTAGCTTGGTGACCTTGAATAAATTGTTTAAGTTTCCTGAGCTTTCATTTCTTCCTCTTTGAAATGAGGTTAATAATTCATACCTGAAAGTGTTATTATAAAGAATAGAGATGATCTTTGGAAAATATGGAGCCTATGGTAAGTGCTCAGTAAAAGTGCCGTTTTTGTTAGTGTCATTCTTGTTTGTGTGAGGATGCGTTTTGAGTGTAACAAATTATTAACTTTGGTTTGCTTTTCCATCACTCATCACTAACTATGCATCTTGACTGCCTTTGGCAATGATACAGTTTCGAGAAATATAAACGTTTTAATAGTAAGCTAAGCAAAGGAAGTTAAAGAAGGAGATATAGTGCTTAAAGGCAATGTGGTTAATGGTTAAAAGGTAAAGAAAAGTATTCTTCTCCAATAATATCAATCACTCATTCCCACAGTGTTCTGCAAAGATCCCTGGGACTTCAGGTCATCTGGGAAGTCAAAACTATTTTTTAAGTAACACTAAGATATTATTTGCTTTTTTTCACTCCTATTCTTTCACAAGTGCACAAAGCCTTTGTGATGTGTGATATCACCACTCATTGAGTGTGGAAACCAATATGAGAATCCAGCTGCCTTCTATCAAGCCAGACATCAAAATGTTTTATTTAATGTAAAACAATGCCTCTCTTCTCCCTGTTAATTTGGGGGTTTTTGAAACAGAAAAAAAAAATACGGTATTGATGTTGACAGGTAATGTGTTTATTATTTTTAATGAATTAATAAATATTCTGAACTCTTCCTCAATTTTCATTTCTATCACACTAAATAATGGTAGATACGACTCTTAAGAACAACAGCTCTTTGGGGTTTTTCAACAATTTTTAAGGGTATAAAGAGGGTCCAAAAATTTTGAAAGGCACTAATATAGTTAATTGACATTTGGTCATAATACTAGTTAGCTTTGGGCAATATCATTGTTCAAGAAAGTCAAGAAAATAACACTTATGAAGAGTTCATGGAAAGCTAATTTTGTACTGATTTTTCAATTACTGATTGTCTAAGTCATTCAGTTGGCAAATATTCCATGAGTACCTACTATATGGTCAAGCATTGCTCTAGATGCTGGGAGAAGACACATGAGACCCTGCTATCACAGAGCTTACCTTCTAGATAAAGGAGATACATGGTAAATATGGAAATGAATAAACAAACCAGATAATTTCAGTCATCTGAGGGCTGTTTTGAAGTAAATATACAGGTTAATGTGACCAGAATCCCTGGGAATGGGGATCCAGTGGCTCAGTTGGTTAAGAGTGGCTCAGTTGGTTAAGCATCTGACTCTTGATTTTGGGTCGGCCGTGGTCTCAGGATCAGGGGATCTAGCTCTGTGTTGAGCCCCAAGCTCAGTGACGAGTCTGCATGAGATTCTCTCTCTCCATCTCGCTCTGCCTCTCCTCACCCAACTCGTGCTCTCCAAATTAATTAATTAATTAAATCTTTTTAAAAATCCCTTGGGAACAGAAGGAGTAGGTCTACGGTGTCATGAGAAATTGTATGCCTGGGTCAAGAGGACCTAAGAATCTATACTATGTTCATGGATTGAGAGAAAAGAAGAAGCGTAGCCTACCCCACAGAGCCAATGCACACAATAGTGCAAAGTAAGTGACTCCTGCCTTTGGTGTGGGATAAATTTCTTTTTTAAAAAATGAACTCTCCCACCATTCCCTGGGAGTTGCTGAGGCAGGATTCTTTTAAGAGCTCAGGAGAAAGAGATCCTATCAGGAATGCCAGTGGAAGTTGGTGTTGATGTGCTCTGGGATGAAAGACAGGGGCAGGCAGAGCATTCCAGAGAGTGAGGTCAGACAAAGGTCATCTATAGATAGAGGCTGACTTCAACCTCCATGTATGGGAACAGATGCCTCAGGGAGAAAGTGGAGAAAGAAGAGCTGAGGGTCTAGGAAATAGCTCTCTCAAATATTTTAAGGTAAGTCTCATCCACTTGGTATCTTCAACAGCCTCAGAAGCCAAACTTCTGTAAAAAGTTAGAAACCCACTAAAAGACGTCTCTGACCACAGACAAAAGATGAAAAGTCTGAGTTCTACTACTTCAGATACGCAGCAGTGACAACTCTCAGTCCCGTTTTAGGAAAACATGCCAGCTTTCTAATCCTCATGCGTATTTGCAATCAATAAGCAAAATAGGAGATCGTGGAGGTGATAGGTACCAAAATAAACTGGTGCATTCAGCTTTAGCCAATGAGCGCTTGCCAGTTCAGGTTTCCATTTATAACGGAGGTTCTCACTCATTGGCAATGTGGAACATAGAGCTGCTGCCGGCTCTGCGCGCACACTCCAGCCTCCTTTCCGGTAGCGTTCCTAAAATTAAAGGAATGCTCCAGACATCAAACCAGGACATTTTGCTCCCTTTCTTCACCAACTGACACAGTTTTCATTACATTTGACCTCCTCTCGTGGCTTCGGCGACTACGTCTTCACCAGTGACCCTGGATCTCTCTCCCTCTCTCTCAGTCCCATACAGCGACCCTATTCCAAGATATGCCACATATGCCCCTGAGACATGTCCTCTTTGATGTCACACGGGATCTTCACAGTCAAAGGAACAACTCTGTCCTGCATGTTGTTAGTTATGGGGTTCGCACCCCTTTTCACCCTAACAAGAAGCCTGGTTGGCGTACGCCAGCTGAATTGAAGCAGGGAGGGGGGATATAATCATGTCCGGCCCCAGCTGAAGACCATGTTGCAGCATCAACAGGTTTTAGCTAGAAGAATAAAATACAGAAAGAACAGGCCAGAAGGGGCAGCCCAGGGTCTGCTTCAGACATTGCCCCCTTGACTTGACCTGGTGGACTCATGTTTCACCTTTATATGTTGAACCTGAATGTGTGTCTATAGGGTACAAAGCTTTATTGCCCAGCTGTCAGAGTGTGACCTAGGATGGGTGTGGGAGCCTTGAAAATAAAGCATGGCTTTGGCTCACTGCAAGCACTGAAGGACTCAGAACGACTTGGGTGCTCAAGAATTTGCAACTTTGCAGACATGGCATAAAACTCAGTGTTTTTCACACCCACTGGGATGGCTCTAGTAATGGCAAAAATGAAAAAGGGAAACTAGCGAATGTTGGCAAGGATGTGGAGAGGCTGGAGCCCTTGTTCATTGCTACGGGAACAAAATATGGTTCAGCCTAGGGGGAAAACGGTTTTTCAGTGCCTCAAAAAATTAGGGGTGCTTGGGTGGCTCAGTCGGTTCAGTGTCTGCCTTCAACTCAGATCATTCTCTTGGGGTCCTGGGATCGAGCCCTGCATAGGGTTCCCTGCTCGATGGAGAATTTGCTTCTCCTTCTCCCTCTGCTGTTCCCCCTACTGGTGCTCGCTCGCTCTCTCTCACAAATGAATTTTTTAAAAAGTTAAATATGGAATTACCATATAGTCCAGCAATTCTACTCTGAGAGAGAGAGATATATACCCAAGACAACTGGAAACAGGCACTCAGATCATCACCTGTACACACAGGTTCATAGTAGCACTCTTCACAACAGCCAAGAGGTAGAAACAACTCAAATGTCCATCAGCTGACAAACGGACAAATAAGGGGAGGGATATACCCTCAACGGAATATTATTCAGCCATAAAAAATGAACTGCTGGTGACACAGGCTATAACATCCATGTAAGATGAGCCTTGAAAGTATTATGCTACATGAAAGAAGCCAGACACAGAAGGTCACATATCATATCACCTGATTTATAGGAAACATCCAGAACATTAAAAAAAAAAAAAAAAAAGATTTGACAATATAGTCCTCTGCGCTTACTTTGATCACACACTGGTACACAAGACATTTCAGGCAGGGTGCAAGATCTCAGCTTTAGAGTCACATAATGTTACAGCAAGTAATTATTTGGTCTGATTTTCCTTTTTTTTTTTTTGGTCAGCTTTTATTTAAAAAAAAAAAAATTTTAAGATTTTATTTATTGGGGTGCCTGGGTGGCTCAGTGGGTTAAAGCCTCTGCCTTCAGCTCAGGTCATAATCCCGGAGTCCTGGGATCAGGCCCCACATCGGGCTCTCCGCTCAGCAGGGAGCCTGCTTCCTCCTCTCTGCCTACTTGTGATCTCTGTCTGCCTAATTAATTAATTAATTAATTAATTTTTAAAAAATATTTTATTTATTTATTTGACAAACAGAAATCACAAGTAGGCAGAGAGGCAAGCAGGGGTGGGGGAAGCAGGTTCCCCGCTGAGCAGAGAGCCCGATGCAGGGCTCGATCCCAGGACCCTGGAATCATGACCTGAGCCAAAGGCAGAGTCTTTAACCCACTGAGCCACCCAGGCGCCCCTTATTTTTAAAACTTTTATTTATTTTAATGTAATTTATATAAATTACATAAGTTTATATAATTTAATTTTAATTTTTTTTAATTTTTTAATCTATTTTTTATTATTTATTTTTATATATGTATAATTTGTCTCAAGGATACAGGTCTGATTCATCAGTCTTTTCCTTTTTTTTTTTAAGATTTTATTTATTTATTTGACAGAGAGAGACAGAGCGAACACAAACAGGGGGAATGGCAGGCCGAGGGAGAGGGAGAAGCAGGCTCCCTGCTGGGAAGGGAGCCCGATGTGGGACTCAATCCCAGGACCCGGGGATCAGGACCCGAGCTGAAGGCAGACGCTTCACCATGCAGGCTGAGCCATGCAGGCGCTCCTTGTCTGACTTGTCTTAAACTTTGTTCTCCAAAATACTGGGGGCAGATAAAGTTATAGGTAAAGACCCCCAAGTTTGCACCGTTGATGCCAATTTTTTAACTTGGTGCAACCAGGGAGAGCATAAACCCAATGGACCATGGGGTATCTCAGTACGAGGCTCTAGGAAGAGGCTTTTTGTAAGGTTTGGGTTTCCACTAAGGGATTCTAAGGTGGGAAGGGTAGGGGAACAGACACCAGGCCAGGGTTGGTGGTGGTCACGGAGAGGGATGGTTTAACAACTGGGCATCTCACCAATCTTTGTCTAGCAGGTGGGACGCATGGAGGTCGTCTGCGGAAGACACTGATAAGAAAGACTTAATCACTCAGTGTTAGTTTCTTTGTGGCTGTGGTGTGGCCTTGGGAAAAACAGTTTTCTGTTGACTTTGCACTGGCCTCCTTTATGACTGTTGGGAACATCACAGTCTGCTTATCAGGGCTGACTTTCATTTTCTCGGGTCCCACCAGAAGTTAGTGGCTGCCCCCCTAGAAGAAGGACATCGGCTTAAGCCTGGAAAGTATTTGTTAAACCTCATTAAACAATAAACTGGGCTTCCTGGAGTTTTTAAACATGCTGAAGGGAATTGCCAATCTACCAAGACACCTTTCATTTATTCTCCCTGAATGATTCTGTTCATCTAAGTCAAAATGCCCAGCAGTTGGGGCGCCTGGGTGGCTGCCTTCAGCTCAGGTCATGATCTCAGGGTCCTGGGATCGAGTCCCACATCAGGCTCTCTGCTCAGCAGGGAGCCTGCTTCCTCCTCTCTCTGCCTGCCTCTCTGCCTACTTGTGATCTCTGTCTGTCTGTCAAATAAATAAATAAAATCTTTTTAAAAAAAATGCCCAGCGGTTTCTCGCCCCTCCCCCACCTGCCCGGGCACCATCATTCTGACTCTTTTCCTGTTTATGGACCCCGCCTCTTTCTCTCCCAGCCATCCGCACCTCCTCCGCGGTCCAGCATAGAATGCTTTTCCCCACACGTTCCCTTCTCTGCTTCAGGTCTTCCTTTGAATGGAACCTTCCAGTGATGCCTTCCCTGCCCATTCTTCATGAAATCCTCCCCCCCCACCCCAAACCCTCAAAGGCTTTATTTTTCTTCTTGGCACTCATGGCCATCTGAACTACTCTCCATTCTCTTTTTCTTGCCTGTGGTCTCTCTGCCCATTTAAGCAGGTTTTGTTTTTTTGGGTTTTGTTTTTTGTTTTTTGTTTTAAAAATTTTTTTTCTCCATGTTGCAACCCCAGGACCTGGAACCTGGCAGGCACATAACAGGCCCTGAATAAAAATGGATCAAATGAATGAATGAATGGCCCAACCCCTTCCAAACTGCACCTTCTGCAAGAGAGGGGTGAGGCAGGCCTCTGTATTTTCCATGCACAGGTGGTAAAGAGGTTTTGGAAGAACGCATGGAAAGTCCGAGACTCTTCCAGGCTTTCAGAATTCGCTCCCTGCATCTTCTCATTCAAGTCAGTCTCGGCTTCCAGGTCTACCCACCAGCCTGGACCCGAATACCACAGGTCACTAGATGGCACTGTTCACCAAGAAACATGAGATTCTCACTCCTCTCCTGGGCTCCCCTAAGGCCTTTGAAATCACCTTTCCCCCTGAGGTGAAAAATTCTCAGGAGTGGTTACCATTCTTCATACCAGCTCTCCAGACCAGGAAGAAACCTAGAGCCAACATTTATTAACTAACTACCCTCGCCCATGAGCACAGGTTAACCCTTAGGCCTAGGAGCAAAAGTTGTTTCTAGGTAAGTCTAGTAGTATCTGCGCCAAAACTAAGCAAAGCTTCTGCCCCCTTTGAAAAGCTCCGGGCTTGATGCCCTGCCGCTTGCACTTGGCTTGTGGCCCTCTTGGCACAATCCTGCCTCCACGTCTCCATTCCCGCCTCTCTGTCCCTTTAGAAAACTGAATACAGGTTAAGACACCAGTTCTGTTGTGAGCTTTGAGGCACCCTAGTCTGAGGGGAAGCAGAGATGGAGAGGAAACCTGGAAATGTGGTGGCAAGGTGAGTGCAAACCACATCTCCATCACAGACTGCCCCAGGACCTTGAGCAACTTATCCAGCATCTCTCGACCTTAGTTTACACAGTCCGGCGATACGTATAAAAATCTCCAGGATGGGATATGTAATAAGCATTAAATGAGAAGATGTATGAGGCTTCAAGTCAGGCTTTCTACAAAGCTCTGCTTTCCATTTCCAGATGTCACCTATATTTATACTTTCAAACTTAAGTCAGGGGTGAGGGGAGGGGTTGGTTGACCTGAGGAACACTTCTCTAGAATCTTGGATGGGCTTAAGATGGCTCAGCGAACAAAGCTCTTTGACTGAAACTCTCTACATTGCCTCGACTGATAGACCATTAGCTCATATGTCTGCAAATGCTCACATAGAAAGCTACTGTCTTCATGAATGTCAGCCGATCACCAAGTATTTATGGAGAACTTGTGATTTTACCTTGGCGTTTGAAGATTATTCTGGAAGCAAAAATAAGACAGATGGTGGAGACAATGTAGGCAAAGACACCAGTCCACTCTTGAATGAAATACCATGGTTTTTTACTCTTAAGAGGAAATACATAAGTCAAGGAATATTAGAATAGTTGTTGGGTTTTGCTCCCCATTCTCTCTCTCTCTCTCTCTTTTTTTTTTTTTTTTTTTTTTTTTT